>NC_087068.1:13178732-13378457 GCF_963678635.1 Symsagittifera roscoffensis
CAAATACTCCGTCATTTTAATCGAAACTCGGAACAACAAGGCTAAATTATAAGCAGGGGCGGATTTAGGGGGAGGGGGGGGGGGGCAGACGCCTCTCCCCTCAGGGATTCGACCCCCCGCCGACTCAAAGGGTTCCCTCTTTGTACTATTTTGGCGAAGGACCCGAAAAATTTTCTAAAGGCGCCTTTGGCGCCATTATATACTAATCTGAGGGCGCCGAAAAAATGCATTTTTTCGTCATAATTTCCAAAAGTGCCTAAAAACGCCCTTTTTGGTCTGTTTTTTTTTCAAAATTTTGCCTGCGGCACAGAAAATTTGGCAAAAACAGGGGCTCTTTTTCCTTTCTTCTCCCCACCTGCAAATTTTTTAGAGTGAATTTTCTGTTCACATTGTCAGATTGTTATCAAATTAAGCATACGGACTAATTAGGTTACGACAAACATATTTGGTCTTCATACTCAACTTTGTAAATCCACTCGTTACTTATGTGAGGTGAGGAAATCGATGCTTATGTGAGGAGCGGGGGGGGGGGGAGGAAAAAGAGCCAAAACATGGAATTTTTATCCCTTTGGGAGAGCCCAAAAAATCAATTTAGTCGACCTAAAAAAAAGCCGACAAAAATTTTGAAAACTTTGTGAAAACAACCCGCCCACCCCCCTCGAGAAAATCCTAGATCCGCCCCTCATTATAAGGCATCTAAAGTATTTTTTGGTGAAAAAACTATTAAATAAAAAAAATAAAAAAAATTTCATGTTGTTGCAAATATGTTCTTATGTTTTTCTTTTGAACGTTATTCGGATCAATAAGGTCGCCTCAATTCATTTGGAATGATTTTTGAGCTTTACTGAAATTACCGCTTTCGCTACGCCCTAATAGGTTTATGGTAAGCAGCTCCTTTTACTTATCGGAAAAACAAAAATGATCATATCAATAAAAAATAGCCACTGTCAAGACCATTTTCGGAAGTTGTTTGATGATGACACCCTCACGGGCTACAAAAATAACAAAACTTAAAAAAACATAAAAAAATGGTTTACAAAAACTATTTAATGTTTCAAATTCATATCTTTTGCAATAAAAAATTCTGGACAGATCCGTGATTTCAAGTTGTAGCACATCCAATTAACCACTATTTTTTTGTTATACCAGTTTGATATTTCAATTCATCTTGGAAAGAATCAATTTTGAGCTGCTCTGAGTCAGTCTTGCGCGCTGCTTACTTTTTGGGCTTAGAAAGCCTGAATAACTCTCTCATCAGTAGTGCAAGATCCAAGGACTTCATAGTTGTGCTTTTAAGGTCTTGAAACGTAGTTTTATGCAATCTTCAGGACTTTTCCAACTGTAGTCTCGCTATAAAAAATAATTTATTCTTTTTAACTTTGTTTATGAAACACTAAATGCGATAAACGCTTTTTTTTTCTCGAAAAATGGCGCCTCTTTTAGTGAACACCCTAGTGGAACCTGATCTAAAATAGACCTTCTAGAATATCAATTAAATGAATCTACAGTTCCCTGTCTCCCTTTAAGTATGATTCTCATAGCTTTTAACATTTCACATACACAAAACATTAAAGGACACTCTGGATCAGAGAAAACATATTCAAATTTTATACAAAATTTCTATTTCCCAAATGCACCGATTTGAATAAAAGTACTATGCAATGATTGTATAGTATGTCAGCTAAATAAACCTTACCCAAATCAAAAACAAATAGCACAAAAACAAGATTTTAAAGGACACAGTTTATATTTTAACCACCGTATATCATTTGACACAAAAGGACCAATTTCACCATCCTCTGAAGGAAGTTCATACATTATGGTAATTGTTGACGCTTTTACACACTATGTAGCACTCAACCCAGTACCACATTGTAACGCTTACTATGCTTACACAACACTTTACGAACACTGGATAGCCAAGTTCGGATTACCCGAAATTCTAGTTACAGACAACGGTACAGAATTCATAAATAATGAAATCATCACACTATGTCATTTATATAACATTAAGCACAAACCACGTACATCTCATGCACCTTGGACTAACGGTTTAGTCGAATGTATGAACCGTTCACTACAAGAATATCTTAGATGTATCATAAACGGAAATGATACAAGATACACCGAATGGTCAGCAGATGTAAAACTATTTCCCTTAGCATATAATTCACAAATCACGACAACTCTAGGAATGTCACCATATGAAATGGTTTTTAATCAAAAGCCACGTAAACCAATTATGTTTACAGCAAACTCTCATAAAAATGCACAAGGTCATTGTCAACCGAATAAAGACTCAATTTGTTATAACCTACCTTTACACACACATGATGAAGATCATTTTCATCACCCACAAATCCTAAAATTAGCCTCCGGTACACATAACGAATGGATTTTAAATAGAGATAAAAAAACACAACGAAATTTATCAAAAAGTAACAAAAAAATTGCTACAAAGACAAAACATTAACGAACAAATCAATTCACGTTTTACACCAGCCTCCGATTTAAAAATTGGAACCTTTGTCTTAATACCAAATTTTAATACACAAAAAGGAATTTCTAAAAAATTACAACCCCTTCGTAAAGGACCATACCAAATAATCGCCAAACCCACCGACATAACATATAAAATCACCGATTCAGACCAAAAAGAAATTGTTCAACATAGAAACAATCTATTGCCTTACTACCCAAAAGAATACGCACTACGCGAACTAACTCAATTATATTCTTTCACAGGTTTAAATGTTATTCAAAATCACCTACATACGGAACACGAAATAAATAAACAAAACGACATTCACCTTGAAAAACAAAATAGAAAACAAACTACAACCAAAAACAATACAAAAAAGCTAGATCAAATTATACCTCAAAAAGAAAGGAAAACTAGAAAAATGATCGAGAAAAAATTATACCCCAAGAACAAGTCGAGAAGTCAGAACATAGAGAGTCATCACGACCTAGAAATCAACCACGTAAAAACTATAAAACATTCATCCCACAATCTAAAATATTAAAGAAAGTTGAATTTCAAAAACAGCTTTAATTTTAAAATAAATAATCTTTGCACCTCTGAAACATTTTGAACTTTCATTTTTCAAAATAACATGCTGACAATCACACAGCAAATTTAGTTCAAAATTAGCCAATAAGATTCATCCAATCCGTCAACTTCTCTAAAATCTAACACAAGCCAATTAGACGAAAATTATTACACTTCAGGCATATCTATAACTATAACTTTACAACCTCCAGGTCAAAAATAAGCAAGCTTCTCAAACTTGACAACTAAAACTAATACCACCATAATATCATAACCCTCCCTTATCTAAAAACGCAAAGATCAACAATATTTTCCCAACTCCGATCTCAAATACCCCCCAAACAAATATGTTAAATTAGCCTAAAGTAAAAGAACGACCATTTTAATTAGCCTAAAGTATAAAAATCTCAAAAATACCCCAGATCACTTGACAAATAAAAATAAAGACAAAGAAGACCTCCCGATCACCATAAAATTCGCCCCCAACAATTTTTCACAAAACTCAACCCACTTGTCAAAAAACCAATAAAAAACTCGACCACACTTAAAAATCGCCCCAAACAACAAAAAATGTTCGATCAAGAGCCATTTCTTAAATGCTCTTCTCTCGATCAGTCAACATAATTCTCAACATTTTAATAAACTTTTTAACAATATTTAAAATTTTATTCATATTTTTTTTTGATACTTTTGAAGCTTTTGTATTAATCTTAATCATTTTTTGTAATATTTTTTAAATTTTCTATTCCCTATTTGAAATATACTTCCAACTTTCCAAAGCCATTGACCATATACACAAGTACGAAAACCCAAAATCTATTTAAATGATACGAACCATTTTTAGTAGAACAGATATTTTTTTACTACTTGTAATTTTCATAATATTCTTAACATCCCTCATATTGACAATATGCAAATGTATAAAGAAAGCAGTCATAACATTCGCATTAGCAACAATCCTTTTAATTCTTTTTCTTGAAGAATACTATAATAAACATAAATTTTTTCACTAAAAGAAATCAATCAAAAAACCCTCAAAAATTGCTAACCAACAATCACACAGTCAGTCTTCACCGACAATATCCCAAGAAAACCCGACACCCCCTACAACCACCCAAAACCCCCAAACATCTACACGAATTTCTTTCCAGGATAACCCATATACCTTTGAAGAACGACACGCTCGCTTATCTGAACCACTAGAACCAGTTCAGCGACAGGCACCTCTGAGTGAACCAACATATAACTTATACCCGACACTACCACAAGAATGAAGTAGAATTCGAAATTTTAGCCAAAACCAAAATGCAGTTGAAATAAATAGACAAATCATACATCCACGACGAAATAGAAACTTCCAAGTCCCCCGAGTTCATTTTGATATACCCCAATCCCCATCACCAAGTACTCCGGAAAACCCAATTGGCATATTACTGGAAACCCCTACACTTCTTTCACAACGTAGCACCTCAACTCTACCCTCAGATTACTTAGGTTCAACACCAACATCTGAACAAATACGTGAAAATCCCTTTAACCCCCCAAACCAAACATCACGACTACCATATTGGACAACGCAATCTTTCACACAAGGTGAACCAAATTTAATAAATGATCCAATAGATATTTCTACAGATACAACAACATCATCATCACTACCAGAAACATTATCACTACCATCAACACCATCAATAAGCCAGTTTTCACCGACGCATTTTCCTTTAAATTTCCCAAATAACCTCGACGCTAGATATCGAGAACAATCATCAACAAATATCCCTTTAAGATTAGACTGGAATACATTCACAGCACCTCCACCATTATTTGGACAACACCCAGAAAGTAACCAACTCCACAACTGGGCACTTAATAGATTACAATATAGACAAGATATCCACGAAGACATCCGTGACCATAACATCCAAATACTCCAACAAAATAGCCTACAATTAAAATTTGAAATCACGGTTAAACTAAACAACATTGCTCAACATCCTTATCCATTAAATCCACCAAATAGAACAGCTCAATCGCTACCACCGCCTTTTATAACAACTGAAGTAATATTTAAATACGACACATATACCAAAAAAACAATTGGTTACATCACATTTTATAACCCGTACTCAGGATTATCATACACATGTATATTCTAAAAACATTGATTTTTCTCCAACTCCTTTTTCTAATAATCTCCGATCAGAACATAAATCCTTCTCCTCGCACAGGACCCCAAGACCTATTAGTAACACATTACGATTGTGAAGAAAATGAACAAAAAACACTACACAAATATGCAATAAAACAAGTATCACAATGCGAAACAGAACCACAAGCTATAGAAACTACAAATGTAATAGCGACACTCTATTCAAAAGCCCGAGCAACAACAGTTATAGGATATAAATTCACAGCAACATTTTCCGAAAAGAAAGTACATTGTTCACAAGTCTCAAATGGAAATAAAAACCGACTTGACCACGAATCATTCTACCAAAGTAATATAGAACGACTTTTGCATCTAAATCCCAATAATTGTAAAAACGAGCTACTTAGACTAAACATCACAAGAAATAAAAACACCGACAGAAAACTAGCAAATTTTCAAGTTTTTTCCGATTCTGTACATCAAGCAGAACTTGAAAGATATCAAGGACACATTAGATTAGATGAAAAATACCCATACAACGGCGCACACGGAAGATTAACTTATGATATACACGATAAACACTGGATACCACACATTGGTATAAATAACTCATCGAACTGCAAAGCAGACACAAAAAATAAAGGATATCAAGAAATAATGTTTTTCGATTGGAAAATACACCTCGAAAAAATTCAACTCACACGAGATTTATCTGACAACACAATGATCTATCAAGGAATTAGATTACCCTGTAAAAACGATCAAGGTTATTGTGACCCAACAACACGAATACAAGCAACAATTGTTTGGTTTCCCGAAGATACATGTACAACATTTCAAGTAGCAAAAATACACGCTCGAATGATAAAATTTCACGAAAAATATTTCATACAATCAATCCCATATGAACAAGTAAAGCCATCACGAAAACGAAGTAATGATTTTCGAAACATCCATAATATAGAAAATAAATTAAACCGTTTTCAAATATATCAAGAAACAGAACTAGCATGCAAATACAGAAATCCACTTCACAAAACACAATATTCTGAAATCTTAGTTGAATACGAAAAAGGTTTCGACATGACCACTGGAAAAGTAAAAATTGACCCTTATGCCACAAGTCATCCTCTAAACGAAGGAACATCATATATACCAGTCAATTTTCAAAAAAGTAATGGTCTACCTGGTGGACATCTAAAGCCACATGACACTCGAAGCACACGTCTACAAGAACTATCACTAATGAATAATTCTTATTTTGGTAATATCCACTACGATATTCACTTAGATATGAAACTAGACTACACAATTAGCCGAATTTTTCAGGAAATGTCACTCTCTGAATTAGAAACACTTCACCAACTATGCGAATTAGAACGAACACAAATCCTACAATCACTTGCACTAGCAGTATTAAAAATACCCTACGCAGGATATTTACTATCAGGAAATAGATCAAATTTTTTAGACTACGAAGGAAACATTTTATGGTATTATACTTGTACCAAAAAAGTATCACCACTATATGTTTTTGAAGATAAAAGATGCTATAAAAGAATCCCTATCTTTTATAAAAATAAAGTACATTTTGTTGACACACTCTCAAGACGAACATATTTTTGGGATACCGCAGTCCCATGTGGATCAGAAAATAGCCACAATGTAGTACAATTGAATCCTGATGAAGATAAATTTTATCTTCTTACTCCATACCCCACATTAATGCAATCACTCAAAAAATTTTCACCCGAAAGCATTAGAGCTATTGCTCGAAACCCAAATATAGATTTACAATCAATTGGAATATATTCAAAATCTGATATCCAACATCACATTAGAACACAACAATTCCAGGAATTATTAACACAAATGGACACTATACAAAGACAATCAATTGACCAAAACTTACGCAAACTTGCCGAAACCGCAGGATTTGCAGACATCTATACACAAGATTATAGCGGATATTTTAAAGACATTAAAGATTATATATATCTAAACGGTGAAAAATACAGACCACAAGATATTTCACCTATAAATAATTTTAGCTTTGTTACATTAAAAATTGAAATTCTCGATTTTCTAGGATGGCCTTACTACATCTTAGAAAAATTGACTATTTTATACGCAATGTTTAACTTTATAGGATTTCTTTTCTCACTACTAAAAGGAATCTATAATACATGCGCTATACACACACAAGTAAATAGACAAGCAAGTGTAGCACGCATACTATTTGCAGGATTTTTTGGAATTTTTTCATCATCAATAAACAAAATCCTTCTAGACGCACAAATAAAAGAATATAACACAAAAATAGCGACAAGACAGAACACGTACGACGAGGAACATAATAATATAGAAGTAACACCTACAGCACCACAGTTGCCACCCCTACCAAATAACCATCCATTATCATTAGTCCCACGAAATTTCCGAAACTTAGCAATAACACATAACCCAAATTTTAGACCAAACATATCGCAAAGTCCCATACAACACATAATGACACATCATTCACAAGATGAAAATACATATGAACAAATTATAGAACAACCCCATACCACCGCTTTTCAGTCTCAAAATAATAATTTTTTTAGCCCACGATGAGCCGACAACTTGGATCCCTACACCGCTCAAATTCCCACCCAACCAACCTCAACACTCCAATTACAATAATTCCACTTTTTGCTTTCCCACCACCCGATTTTCCAAATAGTAATATAACATCAAGCATGAATTCAGACACTAATTCCGATATTTCAGTTTTATACTCAATCTCACAACTTAATAACCCAAATATAGAAACCCCTGACGAATTTGCAGATTCCGAACCATCTCCATCAAATAATTTTCAAACCAACTCCTCAGTTTTTTCAAAGCCTCCTTTTCGACCAATCCCAACAAATAATCCACTCCCGTCCGTTTCTACCGCCTCTTACGCTTCACAAGTAACCCCAACCTATTCTCCATTTCATTCCGACCGATCATCTAATTCTCCCGATACTCCCCAAATCTCCCAAGAACTTGATAATTTTATAACCCTACAACAACAGCTAATACACCCTAACACCCTCACTATGAATCAGATTTCTTCCACAATAGAATCCTCAAACCCACCTACCCCTACACCCGCTTCAGCTTATTCTGCATCATTAGCACAATCATCCACTTCCACCGAATCATCAAAAAGCACTAATAGAGCTTATCGCACTTTTAAAAGAAAATTCCCAAACCATCCATTCCCAACCAAACCAGGAACAGCCCGTGAATATATTAATCATCCACATCACACTAACACGAAAGATTTTCTAGCAATCACCTTACCTTCATTTCCACAATATACTTTAAACACCCCTAACGACACTAACGACACACGTAGTTTTGTAGATGAACATGTTTTAATGCCTACACTTCATTGGACATCATATTATCATTTTACTAATCCCCTTTGCCTACCTTTATCTAATACTCACATCGATATAGAAAGAAATCAAGATATGCTATATCGACTCACCACACCATTAACACACAGACAATTTACTTATATAGGATATAAAAAATCACTAAAAACATACACTGCACCCCGAGCTAACGAATTTACGCTAGAATATTACGATCATAATATCATCCGACCTAACCAAGACCAATTTTTAGATGACGACCGCTTCGCTAACCCACAACTAACAGAAAAATTTTTCATCAAAACACCATATGTATTTACACTCAATATATTTGATCGAAAATTTGATCACATCATCTCTGAAGCACTAACTGACATGCAAGCTTATGAAAGTTTTAATGAAAAATTTCAATTATTTTCACTAACCTTCCACTTCCTTGCACCACATGAACGCGATTTGCACTGCTCACACGGCACTATGTTACGCACTAAACAAACCCACACATATACGTATTATCGCTTCATACAAAATCATTTTGATCTCCACACTCCATCAAGACAACCACACCACCGTTTTCAGTTTCTTAACTCAAAGTACACTTCGCCATTTTTTCTAAATTTCACATATTGCATAAAAGACACTTACCTTCACGGCATCCTCCGCAACTATGACCAATAACACAAATTTATATATTTTGTCCCATCACGAAGACCTTTAACGCAGAAGAATCCAGACCCTTCCTTATCCCACATGAATTTATCCAACCTATAGAAATCCCAATATTAGAATTCATCCACAATACTAAATACAATCACAAATTATATAACCTCATTCAAAACACACCTTATGAGTTTGCAGTTGGCACCGAAGAACTAAAAACTATTAAAGCACTTCAACTGCTTTGGCCACTGCTTCAAACTAAAAACATCATTCGCATACTAGCAAAATTACTAACAAATTCAGAAATAATACACGACATCTTCCCGCACGGTTTTTTCCCCGACGACTAACAGGTAAGTATAATTTATACATATTCTTCACTAATAAATTTAAAATAAATACTAACCATTCTTTACTCATGTTTCTTTTAGTTTTTTAGTTTTCATACCACGATCATTTACAAAAAACAAGAAAAACAAAATAAAAACTTGTTAAATTTATTCTAAACTTCATTAATATTCTCCACAAAATAATTTGATAAAATTTATATCAAATGAAGTAAATTAATTTATAAATTGTTTTCCCAAAAGCAGTAAATTTCATAATAATGAAAATTTGTAACTTAACTTTTCCCCAAAACTAGCAGTAAAATTAAAATTCTATGTAGTAAATTGATAAAGTAAAAATGCAGTACTAAACTTTTGATATTTTCATTCACTCGCACAAGAATTCTATCCAAACTTGCACAGCTCGCCCACGAAGAATTGTTTAAATAATGAATTTTAGTTTCAAGTTTTCACACTCAACAACTCTAACATACAATAACAAGTTTCAAACTTTCCTTTAACCCGGTTGGAAAGAAATTATATACTTAACGAAACTAACCAACGCAGCTTACTAAACACCACAAATCATAAAATAACAGCATGACTAAGAAAAGAAAACCAACGGTACCCAAACCGGATTAACCCAGTTTAAAACTGGATAATTTATTCTTTTGAAGACTATTATAAAGTCTAAGAAAGAAATAATAAAACACAAAAAAGTCGAAAGACAAACCAATAACAAAAACAATTTGATTTTTGAAAAAAGGACACAACCAACGGAACATAAGAAAGACCACCATAAGCTCAACATAAAACGTTATCACATAACAGGACCTCTCACAGAAACCGCACGAAATCATACTCCCACTCCTGGCCTAACCCACCAGAGAGGACGTCCTGAGCATGCTCTATAGCCGGCCTAACCCACCGCGCTACATCCACGCTTTGTTACCACACTCCTATTTTTAATAAGAGGTACTCAAGGGTGAGTAACTCTTTAAAATAACCGAACTAAAACAAAAAGCTTTTGTGAAAACAACTAATCAAAATCATAATTAAAACATTGAACTAATAAAAATTTTATAAAATGTAAAACATACCTTGCAGTATATAGATCAGCATACAACAACAAAGACGAACATCCAAAGACAAAGTGATCCCACTACACTCGAAAAAGAATGGCCAACCACAACCAAAATGCCGTCCACAATCACAACTCAAAAGATTTAGAGTACGACTTGACTTCGCAGAAAAGGACTTCATTGAACTAGACCAATGACCACCTCGATGTTCAAGTATACGTACAGATCCGAGTTACAAGGCATCCCCTCCACGCACAATCTCCACGCCATTCCCAGACGCGGCTGAACACAAAACAAGTTCTCTGCATAATACAGAAAAACCCGTCATAGCAAACCATTGATTTCGTTGGGAAACACAGTCGTTGTCACAAGAAGATACACGAAGATACGATGTTGGCCCAATACCAACGTTCATCATCCATCCTTTGAATTGCAGAAAGATAATTCTAAAAAACTCTGTACAAACCCGGATGGGTGAAACCTGATCTAAACTATATTTTATGATTGGATAAATTAGATATTTTACCACTGTAAAGTATTTAATATTAACCAATCATGATCCATCTAACTAACAACCCACTTACTTGTAAGTGCTGAAATTACTTGTAATTTCAGCACCAGAGAGATTTGAATTTAACTTAGAAATTAGTTGTCTCTCCGAGAGAACTTCAGCAACCGCAACAAACCAGTATACCCTAGATCTATTGAGCCTAGCAGAGACTAGTTAAACACCCTGAGACTAGTAAGTATAAGAGTAAGATTAGGATCGGTATTAGACTAAGAAGTTGCACGAATCTATCCGGCCGAAAATAAGATAGCGTGACGAGCAGACGGTGTACCCTATCCGAAATTACTCTATGAGTTAACCACATCGGTCTTAACTCACTAGACATGTCTTTAAACGTCATTTTTTGCTCGAAAAACGGCGCCTCTTTTAGTAAACACCCTAGACATGTCTTTAAACGTTATTTTTTTCTCGAAAAATGGCGCCTCTTTTAGTGAACACCCTAGACATGTCTTTAAACGTCATTTTTTGCTCGAAAAACGGCGCCTCTTTTAGTAAACACCCTAGACATGTCTTTAAACGTTATTTTTTTCTCGAAAAATGGCGCCTCTTTTAGTGAACACCCTAGACATGTCTTTAAACGTTATTTTTTTTCTCAAAAAATGGCGCCTCTCTTAGTGAACACCCTAGACATGTCTTTAAACGTCATTTTTTGCTCGAAAAACGGCGCCTCTTTTAGTAAACACCCTAGACATGTCTTTGTATTGAACAATTTAACTCTGGAAAACGCATCAATTCTAGTTTAATGGGAGCTTACCAAAAAAATTCAACTTATAAAAGTAAATTTAGGCTTACCACTTTCGCAAGAGTACTGAATTGATAATGAAAAGAATAAGATTTCAGTCAAAAGAATAAGATTTCAGTCAAGTTCAGCTTAGACGATGTTAAGCAGTTACAATCATTGAGATCAAATTTTCGAGCTGGGATTTGAAGTTCAAGTTTGATGTTAAGGTTGATTTCTTTCCTTTTCAGGAAAGAGAGAATAGGAAAAAAAAAGATGAATTGGCGTTAATTTGATTGTCTTCGATTTGACAACTTGGGAATTGCAAGACTAATTCGTTCTCTTAAAAAAGAACAATTGTCAGTTTTGCTGCCAGTATTTTAGTGAAAACGGAAGACAATCGCTTGAGAGGACAATAAAAGAAGTTGCTATTTTAAGCTTCCTTTTCAAATCGAACAAAAAAACTCTATACCATTTGTTTCAAATATGTATGAATCGAATCCATGGATAAATCTCAGTGTACCAAGTAATTTTACCTTCTTTTTTCGCCAAACTGGATATTAGTAAACTGGATTTATTAAGAGGCTCTGGTTTGAGAGTACAAACATTTCATTTAAAACAGAAAGAAGATGTTATTAATTTCGTCAGTTTTACATGTACTAATCTTCTTCAATGAATTTGACTATTCAGCCATGAGAATGTTGCACTTTAATAAATTGACAAATAAAACAAACACAATATTTTT
Organism: Symsagittifera roscoffensis; assembly: GCF_963678635.1. NCBI lineage: Eukaryota > Metazoa > Xenacoelomorpha > Acoela > Convolutidae > Symsagittifera > Symsagittifera roscoffensis. The sequence goes on from NC_087068.1 coordinate 13,191,440, forward strand.
AGGCTATGTACACGTTGAAAATTTAAACAAGTGGTTGAAAAACTATCTAAGATGGAACTATCTAATAGTGGAAACGTTTCATCCAAAAATCATTTTTGCTAAGTGACAAGCTTATAAAAATAAGTTTTTTGGTTTTGGTCTCAAAATTGTTCACTGGGGAGCTAAGGATGTTTTTCTACCTCATTGAACTCATAAAAACAAAAATAAAACTGAAGATAAAATTTAATGCAGTTAATTTCAATAGCGATAACTGAATAATATTTGAAATGTGAGCATAACCGTTTTTTTAGTGTTATTGGTGACATTAAGCTGAAAAATTCAGATAATAATAAATAAAATGAATTCCAGAAGAATTACAAACCTAATAACAAATTTGGCATCAATATATTTACAGTAGAAATAAGTTCAAACGAAGCTAAAAACTCTGCCAAGGATCAGACACAGGCATTCGTTTTCACGAGACCGGTAAGAAATCCATTAAGACCACCACTGGCCTGGTAGTCGATTTGTTAATATGACACAGATCATAGAATTTGCAGAAAAAGAACATGGGAGGTCTTAATTGTGCCAGAAATTGCTTAACCAAACTCGTTTTGGTTCCGATACTCGCTAGTCGTAGACCCCTGTAACCATTTTATTCAGTTTTGATTAACTTGTTCACTTTATGCTAACTGCTTTTACTAATTTTGACATCTGCCTGAAGATTCTATTGACAAGCTAAACGCCTTTGACATTCTCTAAGGTATACTCGTTTGCATAAACTTGGCAAACAATTTATTTTTATTATAGATCTTTAATAGGCTCTTTTAAAATTTTTGTGGAAGAGGCCTGACATTATATAAATTAGATGAATTTTCGTTTTTTCTGTTAGGTTTGTTGTTTGTATTCAAAAAAAATTTATTGGAGTACATATTTTAACTTCGATTTTACGAAAAAAAAATTTTCTCTTCTTTAGAGTGTTTCTTGAAAAAATTGGCGGAACATTTTCGCTTCCAGTCGTACAGTGCTGATTTAAGTTATTTGGAAAAAAACCGAATAAAGTTTGAAATTTAACACCTGTTGAGTTGATTCGAGACAAAAAACGTCAAAGTCACAATTTGCAAAAAACTTTAGAAGAATTGCTAGCTTGCTATTTTTCTTGAAATGCGAGCCCGAAATTTTATCACGAAAATGATCACTTCTGACCTTTTGAATTTATCAAAACTCAAGACTTAACTAACAATTCAATTACTGATAAAATTATGTCAGATTGAGCCTCTTATGTAACCAAGCACAAAGCTTACACAGAGGGAAAGCTGCAGTTTTGCAAACATATGCAAAAAAGTGTCAAAAAATTTGACAGCTTTGGAATGCACGAAAGCAAATAACTCTTTGCTTTTAAAAATTTTGAGTGAAACAAAATAAAAGCAATCACACTAAGCCCAATTTTTGAATAGATAATGCATTTCAAAAATTTTACGAAAAAAACTGAGTTGAAACACTTTGAAAAAAGAGTTTTTATGATTGAACTTTTATATGAAAAAAATAGTTATTGTTTGTGTAAAAAAGTAACTGCTTGTTTAAAGAAGGGTATAGTTGCTTTAAGTTTGAGAAAAATGTTCCAAAAAAGTTTCTAAAACAAATGTTATTGTGTTCTGACCCTTGAAAATGTGGAGGAGCTTTGTATTCGGGTCTGTTTAAGTTTTTTTTTCTTTGTTTTCCACGCAAAATCAGGTACCACAAACAATCATTGGAAAAGGGTGTGTGATATATCATAATAAAGCCTTTTCAGTCGTGATTTAAACTACATTCGAAAATTCCCAAAACAATTTTCTGGTGTAGAGGAAAATCGGTTTGAATTTTTGATTTTCGTCTAATTTTGAGCAAATAAAGCGATCGATTGGCATACAATAGCTTAATTAGGCAAAATTTAAGCCCTAAATGCTTATTTCTAAGCAAGTAGAATTAGTTGTTGGAGTTTTTTTGCTCCATTTTGGAAACCAAACACTTTAAAAAGTTAAAATTTGCTTATATGACTGTAAATATGAGCAAATTAAAAACTTTGGACGGAAAATTCTGTGCTACTTGCACAGTAACCGGTGTTGTCCTCCTTATAATTATAATTTTAAAATAAAATTTTTACGTGATATCAACCAAAAAAGCAATTTTAACTAATTTAGAAGAATAGTTTCTTCATACTTTCGTTGAGATTCATAAAAAAATCACTTTGAGATAATTTTCTCGGAAAATGAAACGGCAGCTTGGGTGTGATTTTTGACAACCTAAAAACAGAATTGATAGTTTTTTGCGACAATTTTTGGGCTCGAAGCTCGAAAAATAATTGCAGCATAACGATTCTGCTAAAGTTTTGTGAAAAATTTTTCTTCAATGATTTGTGTATAAAACAAAAAGAAAAAAACGCGCTTAAACTTTAAATTTTTGTGGCAATGTAGAACTAAATTGTTTCTTTTGATAAATTATTTGTTATCATCTAAAAAAACTTGATTCCTCAGCTCAAATTTGAAAAAATATTCAGTTTTTGCAAGATCAGTTTTTAATGAGGGTTTGAAAATTGCTAACTTGGCCAATAAGGGATAACTTACGCGCGATATGTTTCGTACTATTAACACGTGATCGGCTTTTTCGTTTCAAATTAAATTGAGGCAAGCTGGTTGTTCTAGTTATAACGTTATTGTATGCTTAAGATATCACTTTGTACTTCAAATAGCGTGTGTGGATTTTTTTGAAAAAACGCAAAAATTTATAATTTTATAATTGGGCGGTTTTTTTAGTTCAACCAATTTTTGATTTTTAATCTAAGGTTCTTTAAACAAAAATTTGTGTTTCAAATGAAAAATTTCGTAGTCTGGAGCTCAAATGTAGACAAACTTTTCCTGTGATCTGTTTTAATTAAGTTATTGAGATTTGAAAATTGCTATTTTGGCAAATTTGGGATAGTTAAAGCGTTACAACACTTGTAAGAGGCGTATTTAATTGTAATAAGTTGAGGCAAAACCTTTTTTTTAAAATACGAGACGTTCAATTCTTTACCTAGCTTTAATGGAGGGAAAAATGGGAACAATTATTTTTTTTTCCATTTATTATGTTTTTTTTTTCAATCAAAAAGATGTAATTGGCGTTTACGAGCAACCTAACCATCATATCTTCACCCTGCCTGATATACGAGCTTCTGGTTCTGTTTTAGAAGTCTTAGAATGTAAGTGCTAAATTTGTTGGAATATTGCCTAAATACATTATAAGTATATTTTCTGTTTTTCTCTTTTTGCTGCATATTATTGGAAGAGTGTATTCGTCCGAAAGTCTCTTTATCCATTATTTATAATCGTTGTTTCTCTCTTTTGGGATTGGGAAACAAACACACAAAACAAGCTGCATTTGCAGTCTGATGAAGCTCTTATAACACAATAAAAACAAGGATAGTCGGTTACTGAGCAAGTAGCCGACCATAGTTTTAAAAAATAACAATTTTTTTTTCAAATTCTTGTTGTTACCGGCGCGCTGTGATAAAATTAGGTATTAATTAGGATTAAAATTAGGTATATTCAACAGCCGAAGTAAACAAGATTGCTCGTATTAGGGCGAAGCTCGTATCAGGGCGAAGCTCGTATCAGGGCGAAGCCCTGAATGTTCCGACTGCCTTTTAAGGTTTATGGAGCAGCAGTAATAACGTAAAAAAAACTAAATGAAATAAAATAAAACGAAATTTTTTTTTCTAAAATTTGAAATTTTTTATGAAAAGTACCCCCCACACGCCATATAAAGATTTCGTTACTTGTAACAAATCAATGATGGCAAATAAGCTTCGTTCAACCAATTTGGAACGATTTATAAGACGGATTAAATCTCCGCTCTCTCATTAATAGCGCGAATTATATCGCGCGTTAATTGTCCCAAATTGGTCAAAATGGCCAAAATGGCAATCTTTAAACCCTCATAACTTAACGAAAAATAATCACAGGTGAAATATTTTTTCAAATTTAAGCTCAGGACAACGATCCCTTTTGAATGATATAAAAAAATTCCGTCAAAAATTGCTAGTTAAAAAGTCGAAATTTGTCTGAAGAAAAAAAAACCCACCCCGAGCCCAAATATTCCTTTACTTTCGTATCGAAAGTCGAAACAATAAAGCAAATTGAAGCACAATTATTATAGACAAATTACAGGAAAAACGAAAAAATTTTTTGAACTTTTGAAAACGCTGATTCCAAAAAGGCGCTAAAACACTCAAAGTAAACTACTTCCACTAGTAAACTAAGTTCTTAACTTATTCTAAGCTATTCTAAGCCTTTAAGCAATTAAAAAAAGACTGCTCGCTCGCTTTGTTCGCGCGAAATAAAACGAAAAATCAAAAAATTTGAAACCGGTTTTTCTCAACACTGGAAATTGTTTTTTTTTTGAATTTTTAAAATAAGGTTCGAATCTCGCATATGAGGGCTTAAATATGATGTATCACGCAACCCTGCGTGATGATTATTTGTGGTACCTGATTTTGCGTGGAAAAAAAAGAAAAAAAAAACAAAAACACCTTTATTTATCTAATCATCCCACGCACTAAAAAAGACGCTATTTCGGAAAAGAAACTGTTTTTTGGAGTATGGTCGGAACATTCTGAGCTTCTTGCACAGCAAGCGCCTGTCCTTTTTATAGCTATGCATTAATTCTATTTAAAAAATTTAAAAAAAAACAGATATGAAAAGAAAAAGACTGCTGGTTACAGGGCAAAGCTTTCAATGCTTCGATTATTACTGGGTTAATAAATTTGATAATTTTTTTTTTCGATTTCAAACAAGAAAAGATAGTGTTTTTTAAGTAATACAAATATTTTCCCTCGCTAATATCTAAAAAAGTTTCTGAATATATTGGTGACCATAAAATTTTTTTTGCTGATATAAAGGGCGTTCTTATATAACTAAATAACAAAATTAAGATTTTCAAAACAACGTTTTTTCGACTTTTTTCTCTAGATGATTACAATCATAAAACCCCAGCTTTAAATCAAGCCTTGAAAATAAGAACTCTTGAAAACAATAACCTCCAGAAAAAGTTCATGATAATTTAAAAAATTACCCCGCACAAAAATATTTTATAATTGAAAGCTTCTGCGAATTTTCTCAACTAATTTTTCATTAAAATGCCTACTTTTTGAACTGCATACTTTTTCAATAAAATCTTAAGTGTAAAAAAAGAAACTACTTACCGGGTTAGAGTTACTTCTTCTAAGACAAAATAAGCAGACTTAATAATTTCTTTCTGGTATCATTTCTTTGTAGTCCTTCACAAGCGGCTATTTGAAATTAATAGACGGAATTAAAAATGATACTTTTTAATCAACAATATAGTCAGATTGAAAAGCGTTTACGTCACGGAAGGAATAAAAAATTTAAACGGAATGGGAATAAAAAATATGAATGAACTATGATGTCAAACTAACGTCAAATCTTTTTGCTCAAGTTTTCCCATTTTTCGGATTTATTGCCGCTAATAAAAAGCCACAAAATGGTCAATTGGAGCCAATACAAAGTCGAAAAGGCCTGAATCTGTTGCTCAGCTTTCAATAAACAGCCAAAAAATGAACGCAATAAAAAAAAATTATGCGTGACCAGTAGAATAGATAAAACAAATGCAAATGAAAACTGTGAAGTTATGACATCAAAATACAGGATTGAGACTTCAAAAATTTGGCCGTAAGCAGAGTTTTCAATGGTGGATAAAAATTCAAAGCGTACCAGTGGCCTACAAAATATTGATGAAGCTCTCTCAATTGACCAGAAGCCTATCAGTGATTGTTGTAAGGATACTCGCCGGCGCTATTTTTCTTTTTTCCCCCTCTTTTTGCGTGCTTTCCCCTTTAGCGGTTAAACCTGTATGATTCGACAATAGTGAATTGTATGTGGCGGAATTACAGCTGAGCTTAGAAAGACAAATTACACCGAAATTACAGCCGAAAAATAGCTGAAAAACAAGATAAATCAGCGTGTATTATTATTTGAGTCCTAATGTGATTTTAAGCTTAGAGAATGGTAATCGCTGATTAAAGTCAAAAAAGGTGTGTCCAATTTGAGGACAAAGATACAAATAAGATAACAGAGGCATAGTCAATTCTTTCCTTGAAATGGTAACGGCAAAAAAGGACGGGTATTTATCTTTTGAAGGAAAAACAGGCGAAAAAGTGACTTCAAGACTGTAGAAAAATTTTATTAGGAAAAGAGGATTACAATTTGCAATTTGCATGGCGTTCTGCCATTCTTAAGGCCATAAAAAGACGTGCCAAGGAGGAAAACGTCAGAAATTTGATTCAAAAATGAATTTTTCCTTCGGTAGTCAAGACCAATTGCATCTGCTTTTGTTCTCGCCAACAAACGTCAATCATCAATTTGTTACTAAAAAAGAACTGAAGTGGAACTTGACTTTTTGGAGGTTGAACAATTTCTCGCTTGGTGATAAAAGCGGTAAATGAAATTTAACAAATGCCTTGAAGTATTTTTGATTGAAAATTAGAGTTAGATCTATGCAATAAAAGATTTTTGTCAGCGGTCATATTAAAAAATAAACTATTGAAAATTATACAGTTCTGTCGAATTGCCTCCAAAAGCGGAAAAAAACAAACGTTTATGAATTAAAAACAAACTGACGTAACAGATACTTTAAATCTCGATGAAATATTGCAAAAGGAAGACAATTAAGGCACGCTAAGCAACAGAGGCATGGCTTTATGAGGCAAGACAAAAGAAGCATTCAAAAAAAAATTGCAAAAAAACAAGTGTGAAATTTGGCATAAGTAGAACATTATGACTAAGAAGAACTATCCCATCCGACTTTTTTCAGCAAACTCTGGGCATCGTAATTGAACTTCGTCTCGTTACATCATGCCTAGTAGACATGATGTAACAAGATGAAGTTCAATTATGATGTCACGTGGTTTGCTGACAGGAGTCAGATAGGATAGTTCTACTTATCTCAAATTTCACACTTGATTTTTTTTGCAGAATTTTTTGAATGCTTTTGTAGTCTTGCCTCATAAAGTGTGCTGCTGTTGCTTACGTGCCTTAATTAAAAACTCTAATCCTGCTGTGATTAGAGTTTAACAAACATTCTTTGTTAAAAGCGTAATTTTTGGTCAAAACTCAAATTCACACATACAGCATCGCGTCATGAATACGAGGGCCATTGAAACTCCTCAAAAATATCTGGCTAGACAATTTTAGCAAACACAATTTGGCGGACCAAAAACAACAGTTTTTATCAAAAATTATATAGAAAAAACAAACGTCAATCATCAATTTGTTACTAAAAAAGAACTGAAGTGGAACTTGACTTTTTGGAGGTTGAACAATTTCTCGCTTGGTGATAAAAGCGGTAAATGAAATTTAACAAATGCCTTGAAGTATTTTTGATTGAAAATTAGAGTTAGATCTATGCAATAAAAGATTTTTGTCAGCGGTCATATTAAAAAATAAACTATTGAAAATTATACAGTTCTGTCGAATTGCCTCCAAAAGCGGAAAAAAACAAACGTTTATGAATTAAAAACAAACTGACGTAACAGATACTTTAAATCTCGATGAAATATTGCAAAAGGAAGACAATTAAGGCACGCTAAGCAACAGAGGCATGGCTTTATGAGGCAAGACAAAAGAAGCATTCAAAAAAAAATTGCAAAAAAACAAGTGTGAAATTTGGCATAAGTAGAACATTATGACTAAGAAGAACTATCCCATCCGACTTTTTTCAGCAAACTCTGGGCATCGTAATTGAACTTCGTCTCGTTACATCATGCCTAGTAGACATGATGTAACAAGATGAAGTTCAATTATGATGTCACGTGGTTTGCTGACAGGAGTCAGATAGGATAGTTCTACTTATCTCAAATTTCACACTTGATTTTTTTTGCAGAATTTTTTGAATGCTTTTGTAGTCTTGCCTCATAAAGTGTGCTGCTGTTGCTTACGTGCCTTAATTAAAAACTCTAATCCTGCTGTGATTAGAGTTTAACAAACATTCTTTGTTAAAAGCGTAATTTTTGGTCAAAACTCAAATTCACACATACAGCATCGCGTCATGAATACGAGGGCCATTGAAACTCCTCAAAAATATCTGGCTAGACAATTTTAGCAAACACAATTTGGCGGACCAAAAACAACAGTTTTTATCAAAAATTATATAGAAAAAAAAGAAAAAAACAAAATGAACTTTCAGAAAAAGCAAGTTTTTTTGGTTTTTTAGTTTTATTCCCAAGTATCCACTAAAATTATTTCGAAAACTATTTTTATTGAAGTAAAACTAACTTTCCACGACATAAACTAATTTATTAGTTTGCTATTATATGCCTATTTTACCCAATTTTAACCTGCTTTCAAGCGATTTTGATTCTTGAACAATAATTTGAAAGTTGCAGGGTTGAATTTCAAACCGGATTTCATCAGTTCATGACAAAAATTAGTAAAATCTTGTCAAATTTAGCTTTATTATCAATTCTGAGTGTTCGTAAAGAAATAAACAAAAAATTGTACGAAATTTCATCGCGAAATGCCAGAAGGGCTTTAAAAAGCTTGAATCAAGGCTTAGAGTACAACATAAGTAAGCTCATTTGAGCTAACGAGGGGCTAAGTTTTAAAACGTTTTGAAAAAAAAAAGGTGTCCGTTTTTAAACTCTGCAAATTAGTTTTAATTTTTGAAGTAAAGTTTAGCAAATACGAGATTTATTTGTTTTATATAACGGAAATTGTACTCAACTGAATTTTCAATGACTCATGGTTCTACGGATTTTCGTAATTTGTTGATGAAGTAAATGCGTTAATTAATTGAAATAGGCTTACATATTCAGAACCTTTTGCTGTTATACCCTTTGGTGTTATACGTTTACTATTATGAACACTGCGTGAGTCTAGGTTCCTACAAAAAGTTTGGGCGAAGAGCAAATTTTCAACGTATAAACTGACAATTTTTTAAATCGAAAATGGGTCTAAATTGCTCATTAGAGGGAAAACCAGTCTAAATCTAAACTTTAATTTTAATTATCAGATTACATTAACCAATGATAACTGCAACAACGAAGTTTTCATCAAAAAATTTTTAAATAAGTTTTTGCTTGCAGTTCAGTTAGTTTGCTAAAATTTTACATGTTTTGTTTATTTAGGACTAGGGTAACAAAACATTTCATTCATCCGGATTCGTTAGCTGTCCTGACCTATCCATGTATTGTTCTGCTGAATTTTTATTTGATGTTCAATTTATTTCCCATAAATTAATTCTTCTGCTTCGCCAAATGCAGAGAAAAATCATATATAATTAGATGAAGTGGTATGAAGGGCTTACCTTTGTAATAAATGGGACCTTCGCTATGCGATGCGCCCCAAGTTCTGCGTTTGAAAAATAAAATCTGCGATGAAATTAGCTATAAGAAGCTGCGTTGATAATTTAGACAAAGCGCTTGCAAAAATAGAATAAACTAAAAGAAACAATTAAAAAATAGACGATTTATAGTCGCCTTTTTTGTATTGCTTGCAAGAAAAAATCCAGCGATTTTAATTCTAAAACGATAACTTGAAAATTTCAGGGTTGAATTTCAAACCGGATTTTAACAGTTCATGATAAAAGTATGTATGATCTTGTCAAAGTTGGCATTTTTATCAATTCTGAGTCTTCGTAGAGAAATTAAGAAAAATTTGTATGAAATTTCATCGGGAAATGCCAGTAGGGCTTTAAAACCTTGAATCAAAGCTTAGAATAAAACATAAATAAGCTCATTTGAGCTACTGAGGTGCTAAGGTTTAAAACGTAGTGAAAGAGAACGGTTTCCTCCATCAAAATGTGCAAATTAGAATCAAAGCTTGAACTATATTTTATCAAAAGGAGATATATGTTTTATAAAACGGAAATTTCATTCAACTGAAATTTCAATGGCTCTACGGGTTTTCGTAATTTGTTAATGAAGTAAATGAATCGTTTAAATGAAGTAAGTTTTCGTATTTAGAAATTTTTGGCGTTCTACTTTGACGTTTATTACGATGAAATCGGACTCTAGGTTCTTCAGGTTCCTGCAAAAAATTGGAGTGAAAAAGAGTAAATATTCAACGTATAAACTGACAAATTTTTTATTTTTTTTTTGCTAGAAAATGGATCTAAATCATTCTCTATAAAGGAAACCAATTTGAATATTAATTTTAATTATATATCAGTTTAAATTAACCAATGATATTTGCAAAACTTAAGTTTTGTCAAATTTTTAATTACGTTATTGCTTGCCGTTCAGTTTGTTTGATAGAACTTTACATATTTTGTTTATTTAGGATAAGGTTAAAAAAACATTTTATGCAGCCGATTTGTTAGCAGTCCTCTGCGCTTAATGTTCTGCTGAATTTTTTGATGTTCAACTTATTTCAGATAAATTAATTCTTCTGCTTTATCAAATGCAGAGAAAAATCATATATAATTAGATGAAGTCGTATGAATCGCTTACCTTTGTGATAAGTGGGACCTTCGCTATGCGATGCGCCTCAAGTTCGGGGCTTGAAAATGAAATCAGCGATGAAAATAGCTTTAAGAAGTTACGTTGATCAATTAGACAAATGGCAATATAGAATGAAATAGAAGAAACAAAAAAGATAGACCAACTTCTTACCTGTAAACTGTCATTTCCTGATTTCCGTCTGTGCCGGAATTAGTTTCCCTCCCTTTTGATTCAAAGCCGATTTGCAGAGCCAACTAAACTCACGTGAAATAATTTTATTCACGTACGCACGGGGGTACTTTGGGAAATACTAGAGGACAAACTTGCCCTAAAGCAGAAATTTTACAAGTTGATTTGGGTAAACTGATTTTCTTCTTTGTAACTTACAGTTGGTAAATGGTTGGTAACTGCTGTAACTGCATGTATTGAATAAACATATGCTTGGTATTAAAATGTTCGTCATAGTTGATTTCATATTTGGTCAATGAACAACGGAGCTTTAGAGCGTAATATTGATTGATGTTCAAAGTCAAATGCAGAACTGTTCTCAATCTTCTGCTAGTTCTGCTGTTATAACTCGATCGGTTATTCAACCCCGTTCATAACCGCACAACAATAGTATGATATCTTTCTTTTATCCTTTGGTTTTAAGACATGGTCCACTGAATGATGGTCAAAATCAAAATGCATAACGCTTCTAACATAGATAACATAAGTTACTGAATCTTAAATGGTTATTCAGCATTAAATCGCATTATATTTATTAAAGATAAGCCAACTGAAACCTGTTCATTGAGGTTAACAAATCAGTCTCTTTTGAGCTAAAACGGAATCTTAGGGCTAAAATGGTTTCATTCTTCTAAGTTGAAATAAGAACCTGGGTCGAGGTGCTCACCTAATGTTTTGACCTATCTCGACCAAAGTTTGATGTGTTTCGATCGTCTCGACCGAATTCGTGTATGTTTCGACAATGTTCGACCCAAGATATTCAAGATATGTTTTGACCGCCCTCGACCGAAAAAAAACTGCTCGAATTTACTCGACTCAAGTAAGGCATGTTTCGCCAGTGCTCAACCGAGAAAATTGTGCTCGACTGTTCGACCCAAAGCGTATATGTTTCAAACATCTGGGTCACATTCCGCGTGGTATGTTTCGACCCTCTCGGCCAATCTTGTAGTTTTTCTTGACCTTCTCGATATTGAGTTTACCTCAGCTGACTTTTCTGTTTTAAAATCAACCAATTGTTTTTTTTCAAATCAGGTCTCAAAAAGCCACAAAAGTTAGTGGACTGACGGCAAAATTTTTTTGACGTTTGAATTGCATGTATCATTTTTGATCGTCTATATTTTGATTTTGCGGTTTGCATCTTTTACACAGTTTTGTAAAAAAAAATCTCACAAAAACTCATTTCTCGATCTGCTCACTACAAGTTGCGACAGTGCTTGAGGTATATTTCGACTGTGCTGGAGGCAGGGGCGGATCTAGGATTTTCTCGAGGGGGGGATTTTCAAAAAATTGTGACCTTTTTTTTAGGTCGACCAAATTGATTTTTCTAGCTCTCCCGAAGCACAATTTTTACCCTATTTTTGAAAAAAAAAACAGTCAAAAAACCTTTTTTGGGCACTTTTTGAAAAATTTTGAAAAAAAAAATCGCGTTTTTTTGGCGCGCGCTCCCCCTCAAAGTTAGTATATATTGGCGCCAAAGGCGCCTTTAAAAAAAATTTAGGGTCGGTCGGCTAAAAATGGATTTCTTAAAAAGTATCAAAGGGTGGACCCTTTGGGTCGGCAGGGGGTCGAATCCCTGAAGGAAGGGGGGCATCCGCCCCCCCCCCCCCCTAAATCCGCCCCTGGCTGGAGGAATGTTTCCACTATGCTCGAAGTACGTTTCGACCGTGCTCAAAATACCAAAACTCTGTCTCGACTTTTTTTTCGGTCGAGCACTGACATGCTGTAGACTTTGACGTCTACATAGTCTGCCCGGGAAAGCTGAAAATGCAGGATCAATCTTTAAGCTAGAAGTGTACAAGTCACCATAATTTCTTGATATTTATCTGGACATGATATTCTGGTAAAGTTAAAAAACAAAAATCTGCAGACGATTTCCTCGTTGGCTTCAAATATACTTTTGGTAGGCTCTATTTTAACCAAAAAAATTGTTCAACCTGGCAAAGGGAGCAGCGAAACTTTTTGTCGATTTTCAACTCAATTTTTCCATGAAATTTTTATAGAAAGCTTTTTGATATACAAAAGAGTATTTATGTGACTATTTAAGAGACATTATCGGAATAAAGAAAGTAGCAGAAGCTGTAGGCGGGATCAAGAAAGTTTGCTGTAGAGGCGAGTGGATTGAAAAGAATGGATCAAGACTTGCGCCAACAGAGATGATGATTTAATTAAATTATGACACGAATTTAAACTGACTCTCAAATCTATTTGGAAAACAAGCGAGTATTTGAATTTAAGATCTAATTAGCACAAAACCGTTTAAGGGAATTGACGGTTGCCGGGGCGAGTAGCAAAGTTTCAGATTCTTTTGACTTAAAATCAAAATTTTCATTTTTATCTTTCGATTTTCAGTTTCAAATTTGTTTTTTTTTCTGTGCGCGTGGATAGAGGGTTCAAAAAAATTTAGAAACCACCAATGGTTCAAATCTACAATGCAAAAAATTACTCTTGCAAAAATTTTATCATGGACGAAAACAATTCTTTAAATATTATAAACTTTTTATAATTTTTTTAAACGTTTTCCTCCAATTTGTTTGATGAGACTTTGCTTTTAAGTACCGGAAAAGCACTAACTGAAGTTACAAAAGCTATTTGGTTTACAGGCTTTATTTAGACCTACAACCACAAGCCAAACTATCAGCAATCAATCTATCAACTGGTTTCTCTTTATTGAATCACGTCTGCAAGTGCTGTAATTAGTAGCACTAGCGTGCAGAGGATCCCGGGTTGACTTCCATAAACTGAAAAAGCTTATCATACAATTCAATACATCAAAAGTATAGAAAAAGCTAATCATACAATTTTCACACAATTTCAAAAAAATGTTGCAAAAAGATTCAAACTATCTTCTGCGGCTACTTGAACCAAATAAAACAGTGTGGTGATGAAAAAACGTGGTTTCTTTTTTTTTTGGAAAAATATGGTTATCATACAATTTCCATATATGAAAACTCCATGACTATCTTTTTTTTGATAAAATTTTTTTGATGGCAAGTAACATGGAAATTGCCCTAACTTTTTTTCAACTGCAAACCGAATTTTGTACTTTTAATTTTTTGTTGACATAATTTTTGATGAAAATAATTTTTTTTGTCTGCATAACGTACTCCTGGATACACAAAAATTGGATTTTTTTCCGTTTCTCTAGATAACTTTTTTGAAACAGGCTAAAAACTCCAATTTATTTTGAATGGCTTGTTTATAAATGCCTTGATCAAGGTCTCATAAATTCTTATTTTAAAAATAATCTTTGGAAATTTTTGCCAAAATTTAAAAGTCTGATGCTTTCAGTACATGATTTGTGAAAAAAATTCTCACACAATTCAGGTCGTTTCCAATGCATTTTAAACGCCAGACGATAAATCCTTCGGTGAATCTAATTTGGAGTAAACCATGGTTTAAATCACTTGTGTTTGTTCACAATTACATCCCAAAGTTTTTGAAAAATGAAATTTAAACAATGTCAACTTTTTGGTTTGTGAAAAAATGCCTGTCCTACAATTTCCGTATATAAAAAAATGCTCATCTGAGATTTTCTTAACATTTTCTGTATCTATGGAATTGTACGAAATTGTATGATAAGCATTTTTTCATATATGAAAAGTGTTTGACAAGCATTTTTGATCAACCCGGGAGGACGGGGCGGGGCGTTGGTGAGGGAGGATGGGGCGGGTCGTTGGTGGGGGAGGATGGGGCGACCGCATTTTCTTCCCTCCTCAATTCTGGTTGCCAAAATTTTCCATAGGGTCCAACATCAAAAATTTTCTGAAGGCGCCTTTGGCACCGATATAACTAAATTTGAGGGGGAGCGCGCCGAAAATACGCAATTTTTTGGTCAAATATGTTTAAGTGCTCAAAGTACATCATTTTTAGCCTGTTTTTTTTTTAATTTTGCCTGCAGAGCAGAAAATTTTTGACAAAACAGTGTCCTTAAATATTTTCGGAGAGCTCTGAAGATTAAATTGATCGTCCTAAAAAAAGGTCGACAAAATTTTCACACTCGACCCTATCTGATGTTTATTTGTGTGTTCGGCTTGTGTCAAAAATTAAGAATTTTTTTAACTTCTGGGTTGAATCAAGAAACTCCCGGATCGTATTTAAAGATCAAGTCAAGTTCAAAGTGTAGGCTGACAATATCTAGAGCAAAGAATAATCCGCGAAACATTACTGTGACCAAAAAACAGAATAACAAACATTTCCATACTTCTGACCGTTGTTAGTGCGAATGACATTTGATAACCAAATGAAAGTCGTTGTCGAGAAAATCATTGTTTGAAAAAACTTCAAAAAGTCAGATTTACCAATATTTTTGTGTTTTTATTTTTGTTTCGTCTTGAATGAAATTCATTTGGAGAAAAGTATGCTAAATAAAAGAATTGCCAATATTAAATTAGCATCAAAACAAAATTTGTGAAGCGAGAATGATGTCTACAAAACCGGAGCAGACCTCAGTTTATCCGAAAAAATTGTTTACATAAAAAAACTTTGACTAGACAAGCGTTTAAAAAGTTTTCCGTTTTTAGGTCCCCGCAAACAACACAGACATCCACACACAAATAGAAACACACAACAGAAAACACACAAACAGAAAAGTTTACACACAAACAGAAAAACTTTTGCTTTTTTCAAAAACGAACTCTATAAAACGGCCAAAAAGAACAATGCAATGAGAAACAAAAACATGCTTGGAAAAAAGTACTTCAAAAAGGTATAAAACCTTTACAACTTAACAGGATTTCAACTTGGACTTAGCGTCCAAATGTCAATCTTGCCTTAGCCATTTTTCAAGGGCGTTTTGAATACAACTATACAAAAACAGAGTTAATTCTTAGATAACAGGTGACAACTAAGTGCTAATTTGCGAGTTAGCTTGGAAAAAAAATCGTGCTAAAACACTACACTCTCTAGGGTAAAAACGTAGAACTTTATTCGAATGATAAAATCTGGCATTTTTTATTAAAACGTAATAACCATATTTGTAGAATATGATAGACTAACGATAACAAGTAGTCACTGGATAAAAAAAAACTGCACTTTTTTGATTTCGAAGATCTAATGAGCGAATTTTTGCTTTCACGGATAAACATTTGAGAAACTTTTTTTTGAAGCGTTAAATAGCCAGTATATCATAAATAGTTTCAGAGGTGTTCATGCTGTAGAAAAAATTTCACAAAAAAATCAAGGATTTGAACTTATGGTCTCAAATTGGTTCTTTGGATAGCTGGTGACCTTGACGCATTGCATAGGCCATAGAAAAACGACAGCCAAGAGCTGCTTGGTAAGAAAACGGCAGAAAAAATTTAAAACGACAGACAGCAAAAGTCCGGGGCCCAAAAATGACTTAAGATCCAAATGTAATATTACACTGATGATCGAAACACTGATGATGCTGCGGAAAACTACTCACAAACAACTCAAGGATTAGAAATTAAGTTCTCAAATTGATTACTCGGTCCGGTATCAAAAAATGGCTAAAGATCCAAATGTAATTCTACACTGATGATCGAAATAATCCAACCAAAAAAGCTGCTCCAATCTATGTACAGGATTCTCGTAAGCAGTTATGTTGTCTCTAAATATTTTTCGAGACAAATTCGAGACCCTAGATTCCAATTACTTTTATTGTCTGCGAGGAAATTTTCATAGCAAAAGCAAACTGAAACTAGTTATGATATACTGGCTATTTTAAGCTTCAAAACAAAATTCTCAAGCGTTAATCCGGTAAACTCCTTCCAACAGTTTCATCTAGCATGTGTTTGAATTTCAAACATTTATCTTAAATAGTTGCAGAGAAAACAAGCCAAACGTGAAAAAAAATTCGAGCATTTGCTCGTTGATATCCAAATTTAAAAGCGAGATATACGTCAGTTGGTAGCGCAGGGCTAGTTTTCGATATAATTTTTTTGGTAAATGTAAAGCTGCAAATCAAGTGCTACGGGTCAAAGCTCGCTTAATATCGTTCCTTTGAACACAGAGGCGAAGTTGCACTTCGCAAACACAAGCAAAAATATGATCGATAATGCTACTGCGAAAAACTGAATGAGTAAAACTTTGAGTCAACATTATTTCTTCAGTGACGCACGCCAACTATGAGTCTACATAATTGCTAAGTTACGCACGCTAATTATTATTCTACATAATTGCTAAGTGACGCAAGCCAATTAAAACGCTTTAGAAGTCACTTTGAAAAAAAATTACCAACTAACATGCCTCAATCTATAGAGCGGACGCATTTTAATTATTATACAAAAAAATTCATTAAAAACATCCGACCCTGCCCAGGTTCGAACCCTCTTATTTTGTTGCAGTTCTCCTTCCGTACCTCTACGCTCAGATCCACGATACCTTGAAGCTAAAGTGCTATGTGTAATATCATAGTCTGTGTTAATATCCTTAGCATTGGCTGTACTTAATAGCTGTTTTTTGATCAAAATCAACCTTTTCAAAATGAATACAATGTTTGCGACTTAAATTGGAAAAAGAGAGTTCATACTATCACACAAAATTTGCTTGAGTAAAAAGCGACAGAGTAATTCAGCTAACTAACTCTGAAATAGCGAATGCTTTGCGCACGGCTACGATAATTACATGTTCGCTCCATGTCTATCAATTTCGAAATGAAGAACTCAAAGTTTTATTTCTGATGAGATCTGACAAAAACAACCACTAAAATCACAAAAGTAAAAACAAAATCTAAAACAACGACATTTTGAATTGAAGAAATTGAATTGAAGAAAACCCTACTGCACCATGGGAGTTAAACTTATTAAAAAATTTTTCAGAAGAAGTCAACTGAATTGTGGGAATCACGATTAAAAGAATATAACTGATAACAACACAAGACTTTACGGTTCTTTTAACAAGTTTTTTGGTAACCAAACTGAGTTTCAAAACGACAAACGAAAGCCAGAATACAATGAGGTGCTATGATACAATAGGTGGTAACTGAGAAATATTTGAGCAGTGCATGTATCAAGTTTGAGAACTCTTCTGCATATTGCATATTATAGTCGTTTCATTTTCAATCACTTGTACATGCTACTAAAATATTTTTTGTAAATATATTACTCTGCCAGATGAAATGTTGTTCAAAAAATTAAATTTTACACTTCTTTTAACGGAAAAATTGGCTGATTGAAATAAATTATAAATACTGTTCGGAGTATAACAAAGAGCGATCCAGCTTTTAACTTGAATCTGCCACCTATTGTAAATCACCGGCATTGAATGGTATCCAAAAATTTGTCAAAACTTTTCCAAAGCAACGCCGTAAGTCAAGTTCAAGTGGAATGTAATCTGGTGACTATAGGCCACTGCTTTTCATTAGAAGAGACACCTCCCTCATTGATTTTGTGTTCATACACGATTCGCATGGACAGCTCAGGCTGCTGCAACATTTGAGGGACCTTCTTGATACCCTAAAAAAAGGAGTTAGGGGAAGTTTCTCATGCGAAAAAGACGGAATGGACAAATGCCAGCCAATCAAAATTCTTTAATCTATAAATTTGAATGAAACACGCGATCAAATCAGTCAGATTTCCCGCATTTGATCTTTTGCAAATGATAACGCTCCCACACAAATATTGCTGCTCTACATAAATACCTATTAATTTGTTTATAGTAAAAAAAACACATGATTGTGGGCAAAAAATGCATTAAGAACAGTGGCTGGAAAAAGTGAGTTTGTTGTCATTTGTGGTACCTCTTTGATTTTGTCAGCTTCATTGCTTCCCTCTTCTATGAATGATTGGCACTCAAACACCTGTAGAGGAGACAAACCAATGATTTCCTCCAGAACCTAAGCAAACATCAAAAATAACAACAAAACTGGTAATTATGCACGCATCAAATGTTCCGAATGTTTTTGATGTTCCGATCACAGATATCGATGCGAAAAATCATTAACTTTCTTAGTTTCAGATTTTGGAAAAAAGGGAGTGATTCCATGGACAGTGAGGAGCATAATAAAACTCAGACTGGTTTTTCTTCATACTGAGATATTTTTGAAAAAGGCTTTAGGAATCAGAATCACGACTGAACGCCCTTTAATATAATACCGCAAAAAACTCACTGCAAAATTTTGTTGGCCTGGTTGAAGTTGAGTTAAAAAATTGAGGCATTTTACTCACTATCTGAAAAAGTATTATCAGCAAGAATCATAACTAAGAGTTTAATTTCATAGTCGTATATCAAAGAAAAACGTACCATGAAAACAATTTCGAGAAAATTGTTATAGATACCCCTCTAATAGAGAACTAGAAGCATTTCATTGGTAAGTGAGAAAAACTAAAATGAAAAAAGGAAACCAAAAACATAGGCAACAGAAAGACTAATTGAACAATTTTCAAGTTCGAATTTCAACGACACAAAAATTCTAGATCAAATTTGAGAGCTAGATCAATTTTGAAGACTTTTTCCAGAAACAAAAACCTGAAAAAAGAACTTAACTATGTTCATCGACACTTAAAAACCGAAACCATAATCAACAGTGTCACTGAAGTTACGGAAACCAACAAAAATGATTAACTATTTAAAAACGTTTTTCAACTTTTTCAGAATATACACCGAATTTCAAAATCTGTAATGACATTGACACGTTTTTATGAAACTAGGACAATTCGAAAAAAAACATGGGTCAAAGGGTAAATTTTCATTCCGCTGGGGAATATAAAAAATTAAGTCTTCTTTCGAAACTAAAAATTATTTTTTTTTGCACCATTTCCGTTTTCGCAATTGGAGATTGTAGTTAGTATTCCTTTCAATAAATGAGTTGAACTGAATTTGAAACCAAATCATAACTCAAACAGCAAAAAAAATCAAAGTTAAGCATGAGCTTTTCCCGAAAAAAAAAACACGACTTCAACAAGTGTCGTCACTATGTTCATTGACACCTGAAAAGATTCAATTACGGTAAAAATGATTCAACTTCAGTAACTTACAAGCTTTTTATTCAGTTAGGAAACCTATAACACTTTTCTGGCGCATCGAACTTCCGGGTATCGGTTATTTGTGCATTCAACTGCCGGGTTTCGATGACAAACAAAATTCACTTAAAAGCTCCTTTTTTCAAGAAAGTTTCATGACTGTTTCTTTTTAAACAAAAATAACCTAATTTGCAAAAACTGGTTCAGCAGGTAATTTTTATACTTCACTGGGAAATCTGAAGCGTAAAGTATATATCTAAAAACTGAAACTCTTTCAGTTTTTTGCGCTATTGGAACTTTCTGAGTGGAGTGCGAATTTTACCATGCATTTACCACAAAATTATGAAAAACCCAAAAATCAAACTAAAAATCAGATCTGAGAATGGAAAACTTTGAAGACTTTCCTGAAAAAAAAACCCGATCTAAATCCTTCGTGGGCACCCAAAAAACTCAATTTCTTGTACTTTTGTTTTTGACAGAGGAACGATGTCTTCGGAATTTTTTTTCGGTTATCTCACTATTATCCAAACTTTCATAGTAAATCTGAAATTTGAGCGATCTGTTTTTGTGCCCAAAAAAATTAATCGAACCAATTGATCTGGTGTTAATACTTTTCTCGCATTAATCTCGCAAAACTATCTATAATTGCTTGTATTGAGATAAAAAAGGATGAAAATCACCGTTGAATGCTAAGAAGATTGATTGCATCAACATTAGATAAATGATTTAAGACCGCATATTCGCAATTGTTCTATATTCGCAGTACTAAATTAAAATACTTAGTTTACATAAAAAGTTACTTATTTTCAACAGACATTGAAATACTTGAAGCTAAATTACTCAGTCAAATTTGACAATAATCAATTTACAATAATACTTTTAATTATTAATCAATTTTCTGTTTAATCATCATTAGATACAATGCTGATAATTTTCACCAAATATTTTTTAATCAATCTTTTTTCCTTTAGCATTCACAGATCATTTTTATTCATTATATCGCAAAGCATGAAAATGTATAATTTTGCGAGATTAATGCGAGAAGGTTTATAGAGAATCATTGTTCTGATTTTTCGTTTGGGAACAAAAAAGGATTGTTGAATCTACGATTTGCAATTTTCAATTGTTGATATATTCTAATTCTATTCCTAAATCTTAGATTCCTAATCAAGTTAAGATAAATTCCTAGTTTACCAACATGTAAACGTGAGAAAGTCAAACTGTTCAGAATTGAGTAAAATGATTTTCTGTTTTAGTTTCACAAAGTTCGTTACAGTCAATAGTTGTACGGTTACAGTTGCCCGCATGGTTACAGTGCCTTGTAGAGATAAGACACAACATCAATTCTTCGATTACTCAGTCAAATTGTATATCATTTTAATAATCAACTTTATGCTTAATCATCATTTAATACAACTCTTATAATTTATGAATTTTCTTTTGAATTAAGACAGACGCTTTGCTATGCCAGTAAAGTCACCCAATAAAAACAGCTGGTAATAGGGTAAAAATGACTGATGGTTAGTTGGATACCTGTGATGCGATTTTCACGTCCAGAGTGGCTGAGGAGTCTCTGAGTCGGATTGTGAGTGTCCACATTTGACCACTCTCATTTCTCAATTCACTCAGCGCACTCTCCACACCACACTAAGAAACAAATGAAGATAATCAGATGACTTGGAAAAGTGTCAATGACCGCAAGGAAACAGAAAAAAAACTTGATCTTTCGAATTTGAAAAAAAAATAGATGGCGAAAGAGCTCTTTGAATTTCAAGAATAATTTATGATTGACACGCTTTTGATGAAATTAAACCATCGAAACTAGTAGTGTTCCTCATGATTTTTCGCGCCATTTGCGCTTTTGTAATTTGAGAGCGTAATTTGCTTTCTTTTTAGCAAATGACTTCGTATTGAATTTTACAAGAAACCAAAAGCCAACCTGCAAAATATCAAATTTAACGTTAACAAAATTCAAAACTTTTTCCAGAAAAAAAAGGAAAAAATGAAATCGACCTATGTAAGTGTCTTAACTGCGTTCATTGACACCTAAACAGCCCTTCAAAAGTCACTCAAATTTGATTGCAACTAACGTGTCTATATTTAATGTGAACAGGATAAAATATGGATGATTTTCACAAACTTTGTTAGTAGAGATGGTCTGTTATCTAAAACATAGCCATCAGACAGTTGGAAAAGAGTCATGAACAAAAGATATCAGAAAAAATACCGACTGGTTTTTTAATTTCAATTTTGGAATTAAGTTTCATAAATACCAACTTTCGAATTTCAAAGAAAAAATAGAGAAGGTCTTAAAGCTCTTGATTTTAGTTCAAAAATAATTTACTATTGACACTATTTTGATAAAATTAACCCAATTTGAGAAACTCGATTAACAGGTAAATGTTTTATTCCGCTGGAAATCTGGAATTTAAAATCTATTTTTGAAACTAGAAGATTTTAAAACTTTTTCCTGAAAACAAACCAACAAAAATCATCAAGACCTATATAAGAGGATCTTTTAGAAACAAAATTTCTTCAACAGTGTCTGCAGAATGTTTGTTTCTCTTGGCAGTATCAAGTTTCCTGACAATTTTTTGGTCGTTAAATTTAAGTTTTGTACTGGCGGGGTGTTACTGTCGACAAGGGGGGTTACTTTCGACTCTGATCAAAACTCACTGAGACAAAGGGAACCCCTTGGACACTGCAGACAAAAATTTTAATATAAGACCGATGTCTCTGAAGATCAGCGATATCGCATCCTGTTCATATTAAAAAGAGACTCATTATTTCAAAAAATTACCAGAACATTATCTTTTGTTCTCTTGAATACGAAAACAAAAATCATCCTTCGGTATATCTGTCGCAATATACTGTACAATGCGGTATGTCTTACGATCTTATTTGCAATCATTACTTCTCAATTAGTCTTTTCTATCCTACCTTCACTTGTGCAGTGTATGACATCTGGATCTCAGAGGGACCAAACTGACAGGTCTTCAGATCAGCCAACACACATTCTCCTAAATCACTGCAACACAAACACTTTTTAGCTCTTTGTAATTCATATTCCAAATGATTGATTGAATTTGAAACTGCACTATATATTGAAACAAAAAAACCCAAACACTATGTTATAAATTGCATCATTATCACTGTTTGGACGCTCAATTTTCTGTTCGTTCCATGAGTTTTCGATTTAATATTATTTTAGTTTTTCAATGTCATATCGATCTAGAGTGATTTCACCCATATGAATTGCCATAGATTTTTTTAATTCATAGCAAGTGGCTAATGTCCCAGGTCCAGTCATCTTGATGATTGCTAATAAATTTCTTTAATTTATGTGCGCTTTATTTGATGAGTTAAACTATTTTACCAGGGGCGGATTTAGGGGGAGGGGCGTCCGCCCCCCCCCCCCAGGGATTCGACCCCCTGCCGACCCAAAGGTTCTCCCCTTGGGTACTTTTTAAGAAATCCATTTTTTGCCGACCCCAAAAATTTTTCTAAAGGCGCCTTTGGCGCCAATATGTACTAACTTTGAGGGGGAGCGCGCACCAAAAAAACGCGATTTTTTGGTCAAAATTTTTCAAAAAGTGCCTAAAAACGGCTTTCTTGACCTGTTTTTTCAAAAATTTGCCTGCGGCGCAGAAAATTTGGCCAAACAGGGACTTTTTAGTGCTTTAGAAGAGCTCGGAAAATCTATTTGGTGTAACTAAAAAAAAAGGTCGTCAAAATTTTCGAAAAAGTTTTGAAAATCCGCCCCCCCTCTCGAAAAAATCCTAGATCCACCCCTGATTATATCCATTTGCCTCAAATTACTTTAAGACTGATAATCAGCAGAAACTTTTTATTCTTTTTACTTTAAACAATGATTTTTATTCTGATGATTATTAGTTATGAGCATAAATTAATCGATTGTTTGACTCTGTTATAATCATAATTAAACTAATTTTTAATTGTTTTATAATTTTTAGTTTCAAAAGCGAAAGTGCGGGAAAATGTGTCGATTGTTTTCCAAAAATCTTAGCTTAATCTTCAATAACTAGACCAAAATTTTTTCGAAATCTTGGGAAAATCATGAACGTAAAATCAGGGGCGGATCTCTATATAGGATCTTCTCGAGGGGGGGGGGGGGGGGGGGGGGGATTTTCAAAACTCCGAAATCGATCGACA
This sequence comes from Symsagittifera roscoffensis, assembly GCF_963678635.1. Taxonomy (NCBI): domain Eukaryota; kingdom Metazoa; phylum Xenacoelomorpha; order Acoela; family Convolutidae; genus Symsagittifera; species Symsagittifera roscoffensis. Next base: position 13,215,212 of record NC_087068.1, read on the forward strand.
AAATTTTCTACACCGCAGGCAAGTTTTCAAAAAAACAGGCCAAAAAAGCGTTTTTAGAGACTTTTGGGAAAATGTTGACCAAAAAATCGTCGTTTTTCGGCGCGCGCTCCCCCGTCAAATTTAGCATATTAGGGTTCGTCAGCCAAAAATGGACATCTCAGAATAGTACAAAGGTGGATTCTTTGGGTTGGCACGGGATCGAATCGCTGAGAAAGAAAAGCGCCCGCTCCAACCCCCCCCCCCCCCCCTCCCCCACCCAAATCCGCTGGTGCGTAAAATCGTCCATCTTGTTCGCGAATCGTCAAAAATCTTCACTATCTTTGTTTTTTCTTCAAGATTCTTAAAAATTTCTTGAAGAATCTTTGATATCTTCCAAGACTATTTGGGAAAAACTTGCCAAGACAGCCACGCTTTTCTTTAGAATTTAACAAAGACTCTTCAAGCTTTTTCAAAGATAACAAAGATTGACGGACTTGGAGTGTACTAAAAACTAAGAACCCACCGTCTCAAAACAGAGTTGCTATGACTTTTATTCGCTATCGTTATTGTATTCAACCCGAAGTCCATACTTGATCTGATCTGCACACCAGAAGCACTCTGGCCTTCTCTTACGGTTTTCGTAAAAGGAGTACTGGTAAACTTTGGTTTAATGCGTTCTTCTGTCTGCTCAACGATATTTGACGTTCCTTCTGACGTTGTAGTTCTCTCCGCAACTATTTCACGCCCTGGGGTTTTTGGCTCGGGAACCACCTGTTTATAATCAGTTGCGAAATTTCGGATGAAAAAAAGTAATTTTTAAGTGGAATTGCTGTGTTAGAAACAATTTCTACATCAGACAGAAAAAGAATCAAAATCGCCACAACTTTCATAAGCGCATGAAGAATTAATATTTAAAAAGTATCACTGCTATTTTTAGCTGATTTTTTCAGCCAATTTTTTGCAGCTGACTATATTTAGCTCAGATGGCAAGGCTACTGGTTCGTGAACAATATCGTCTCGAGTAGGAGCTGCGCTATTTGTCGGCTCTTCGGTCGTTGGGCTAACTTCCGTCGGCCTCGAAGAAGCTTCTTCGCTTTCTCCAACAGGAATAGCAAAATCCTCATCATTTAAGGATTCCTGGAGAACTTCGTTAGTTTGTTGATCATCTTCCAAAAGGTCATCAATTTCATCATCATTTGGAACGCCAGAGTCATCATCATTTTCGATTAAATTGACATGACTAAGGCCAAACTGAATATTATTTCTGGCATTCGCTTCACGTGTCGGGAGAGTAACTACTTCGTAGTTCCTCTGAGGTACTCGGTTATTTTGGACACCCACATCAGCCCAGCCATGGTTTCCAGATTGGGCCCGAATACTCGCTGAAGATCCATTGCTTGCTGCTGGATTTGATCTTGGAGCAACTGCGTTGGTCGATTGATTTGATACTATATTTATTCTACGGCTAGTAGTCTGAGCATTGTTTGAACTTGTAGAAGTCAAAGATGTTACGGAACTCGTGCTTTGTATATTCGTTGTTGTTGGAGTGTGACTATTTGAACTTGACACTGGAGACACTAGCCTGGATGGTACGCTCCAGTAACTTATGGGTCCTACTGCAGATCTCTGAAAAAACACCATCATGGTTTGATGAAATGAATTTCCGTGAGATAAAAGAACAAAATCCGCTCACACAGACACAAACACGAAATAAAACTCGTGGCTTTTTAAATCAACATCTTGCTTCCAAAGATTGGCTACAAAAGCCTGAATAAACGTATTAGAACTGTCTTGGGTATCTCTTTTAATCCCGGTGCAAAAGTTGAAGCCCACGGTTAAAAAGTGAAGTACAGTATACAAAAAAAAACATGATTGGTCCTTAACAAAACTAGTTCATCGGATTGTTCTTTTTTGTTTGTTCAGATGCCTAACGTGTCAGTTAGAATTTGCACACCTGAAGGGTTCTCTATTTTTTTGTCAGCAAAACCAACCCAAAAGGTCTTTCAAATTGTTTCTTAATGACTTTATCAAACAAAATGCAGTTCGATGACAGATATTTCGGATCATTATTAGAAATTGCTTAGTGATTTAATTTGAGACTACACCCTGTTCCAGAGACCAAAAAAGGAAACTAAAACACACTTTCTAATAGTTAACCTGTGCTTGCATTTGAAATGGCTGTACAGCTGGATTAGGTCCCACGGATGAAGACGATTGCTGGGAACTGTTCGCAGTTGAAGTTAAGCTGCTGGACTGCGTATTTCCTACACTGAGATTACCAAGTAGCTTCCTCAGATGATCTTCTTTGCCTCTATAAACACAGATACATTTGCACCATAGAATTGAAGGCATATTTAAACACAGAGGCCACGCTGAGCTTCGCACCACTTGCGATACAAAGCTGAATTACTATGATTAAAATCAAACGGAGAAAAAATTTTAAAATAAGAAAATCGTTTTTGTCAATAAAATTTTTAAAAATTGCAACAAAAGCCCAAAAAATCCAAAACAAAATTACCTGCACCATTTGAAACTTTACAAGGAGCTTTCGGATTGCAAAAAAACCAGGTCTCGACTGGAACCGAACTCCTGGGCTTTATCGTCTCAAGCATGAAGGTTACAGTAACTTGGAAGAAAGCTAAACCTTGAAAAAAGTCGCGCTAGGGGCATATGCAGACAAAAATGAACCGAAGGAAAATAGTGCTAATAAGCACAAAAACTCTAGCTTACAAAAAAAACACGTCCCAGTCGGATTCGAACCACAACCCTTTATTATCTCAAGCAGCTGTGCTACCTCTACGCCAGTTGCGCCGTATAGTTGATTGAATTTGAATTTATAGTTAGCAAGCGTTAACTAACCCGAAGGTGCCTGAATACCTTCATACCTGAGCAACAAAGCCGAAAATACATTCATGCCAAAAAAATTCTATTTAGGAAAAAAGTCCCCTTTCCACTCGACCCTCAAATTACGCCATAAGAGGCCACTAAGACGATGCCAAATAAGCCGAAAACTATAAAGCCAAAAAATTTTAAATTAAAAATAAATTTTAACAAATCGAGTTGGTTAAATTACAGCCATCAGAAAAATCAAATTACGACTAAGTCGAATATTTAAAATATTTTAGTGTTCAAAATAGCTCTGTTGTAACAAAAAAAGGCCCAGTAGATGATTGAATCCAGAAGAAAGTCCTGTGAACAAAGCTCTTAACATGAAAAAAAGTATAGTACCCGAATGCCCTACTCTTGCTTATCGGAAGTGTAAACATGGAAGCTCTGGACTAATAGGCGGAGGCACTCGCTAGACCATTACTTAATAACAATGATAATTGAGGTTTCTGCGATTCGTAGAAGATCTTTGAAAGGCCATCCGGCCTGTTTAAGCATAGTCCATTTCTCCTATTTCCCAACATTCCAGAATGAGTTACTTTGTTGAGCAAAGCTCTTTTTTGAGCCTCAAGGTCGTTTTTTTTTGCGTCTAGAGCTTTCACGTGGTACCACTATTGCAGCCGAAATCGGTCAGTCTGTGGTAGACCTGAAGCTAAAAGTCAAGTGAGAGCTCGTCTTCGCACAACATCAATGCCATGGCAGGGGATCGATTACACGATCTGACGATCACAATGTGAACGCATTACCACTATTCTGAGTGACTCTCAGCATAGTGGTTGAAAAACAGAGAGAATTTAGGGCTTCACCAACATTCCTATTCTCTCATCGACTCAGCTTTATGTAAAATTTTGGTTGTACACATTTTCAGCTTACGAGACATCAAAAATACACCGTCGTTCTACAATAATGAATGTGGTCTCACAGATGCATAAATCGAACTTTTTTAACTTAATTTTGATGGAACTCACAGGACAGATGCGAACATGTAGAGTGGGGTTCTGATTGGAATTAGAGAGTCCACTTTTCCTCCGAGCACTCGTATGTTCTCGGGTCTCAGCAACATAACCCCTTTTCTGCACAGGATTTTGTTCAAGAGGACTACTTTGCACCCTGGCTGTATGTTGAGAGGGTCCAGAGAGGGGTTGGGTAAATACTCCATTCCTTTCACAGTCCGCACGCCGTCTGTGAGCTGCAACATCAGACAACGCCTTCCATTTTCCTACAAGAAGATGAAACTTATCAAATTTGAGGAAAAGAATAATTGATGAAATAAAGTGGATCTTATTAACCAACCCCTTTTCCAAAAAGTTCTGGCTTTAAATATTTTCCACTTTCGATACTTCTGAAAATGCACGATTCTAGCATATCTGATATCTCGCAATGAATCTAGCTGGCATTGATTCCACAGAAATATATTATTTTAAATTCATTTTCAGCTCTTTTTGTTGTTCCGATAAAGAGAGTCAGAAAATAATGCATATTCAAGTGCGTTCCAAAGTTTTAAATGTTAGACTGAAAACGAAAATGCTTGGAAAATGCGAGGAAAATGCTTGTGAATGATGCAGAACTGTAGAAATAGAGTCTAAGTTTTCACAACTGCACATTATCGCTTTACTAAATTCAAACAACAGCTACCAATAAAGCGGATAAAACACATGCTAGGAAATAGCCAATGCTAAGTGAAATTTCTAGTTTGTGGAGCACTAATTTATGCGAGTTGGTGCGAAAAAGTACATTCGCAACATAACACAAGCGTTTCCTGGTATAAACAATCATACCAACCTGTCTCTGATAACCAGTGCTACTATGCCTACTTCTATGGCTATGAGATTGCGTATGGCTCTGAGTCTGGGTGGGGTTCATGTCCCCATTGTGCTCCTCGGGGTCATTGGTGCCGACCTCGCTGTCTCTGCAGTAGGTCCTCGTCAGTTCCTGGTACTGTCTATAGAACGGCTTACTCACATCCGCCAATGCCTGTACCTGAATCACAATATTCATTAAAAAAACCATATAAACGACTCGCTGAAAGGAATAATTCTTTTAAAAACAAAAACAATCCATATTTTGATTATGTGAAACTCAAGTAGTTCGGAGGATGCCAACAGCGTAATGATTTCACAGAAAAAGCGAGAAACGAATGTTTCATCAGAAAAAATATACAGCCTGAAGACTCATACAAAGTTGTGGTAAGTTTGATTTGGGCCGCTATAATTTTTTAAACAAAAAATCAGAATAATAAAAAATTCCCCAAACTGCGGACACTTAAAGACACGCAATTCATAAAACCGGAAACAGATTCTACATAAGGCTAGTAAAAGCTAACTTTTGTCTTAGCTTTCCGAAAATAACGTTTGTTTTCTCATAATAATAAATTGTTTCCAAACGATATCTTGTTACAAGGTTATTTATAAAAATTTATAAATACAAAATAGAATCCTTTGGGAGAACACCTTAAGCCAACATGGCCCGTTTTCAGGTGTCTCATTAAGCGGAGAACAAGAAAAGAAGTTAAATTCTTCGACCCAATGCAATGGACCTTCTATCGGTAAACATTTATGAAAAGATTCTGATTGGCTCACGACTGTCGACTTTATGACTGTCTTCTTTTTACTACTATGTAACTACTGACCTGGCATAGAAAGGGACCTTTGACAACCGCTTTGCGGCAGTTGGCAACATGCGCCGGAAGCGTCGGCTCACCCATCTCATGTAGATCAAAGTCCAACAACTGGCCCAGAACTTCCTCTGTCACAACATCCGCAGTCGGCCTCTGGGACAATTCAAATATTATGTAATATTATTTGACAATTATTACTACTTACTATTAATATCAGGGAATGTTTTGGAGCATGAACAGTCGGTGGCTTTAAACTTTATACAAAGCTTTAGTTAGTACGATTAATCTTTTCACATTGACTCTATGACAGAGGATTTTGGACGAACTTATTCAAAGATTCTGCTAGACAAGTTGCTAGCAATGAAAAAGTCTATAACCCGATTTGATACCACTTGAAAATTCCAAGCGAAAGTAGCAGCAGTGATGCGGTTTGGAACAACTTTGGGGGGCGTAAGAGAGAAGACCCTGCACCATTTTAAAAACAACTAGCAATTAACGCACCTTCGGTGCTTCGAAATTTTTCGACAACTAATGAAAAAAACCGCATATATTGGAAACAACATCTGCAAACTTTTAGTGTACTCTGACTGCACCCAGGTTTGGTAATTTCGAACTTTTAAACTTTTTTAAAATCCCGTTTTAAAAGCGTCATCTCGAAAACTTAATGGGCCTCTGGAGAAATTTGGAAGCCAGATTTGCAACCACTGAGACTCCCTGAGAGCACCCTACTATAGGGTTAGGAATCCAAAATTTTGTGAATTTTTTTAAACCTAAGATTCCCGAAAAAAAAAATTGAAAAAAAAACGTCTTATCTCGGAAGGATTTGAGCATTTATATTAAGAGGCAAGATTTAGGACGCCTTGGTGTACGCTGACAATAAGGTTGTATCTTCATCAATAGTAGTTCCAAATTTTTGGAATTTCTTTGTAGATAAGTTCTTTGAGAAATTTTAAAAAAATCGAAAAACGTCACATCTCAGAAACTAAAAATATTTGAGCAGTCGCGTTTAGCAGTCGCATGTGGCAAGATTCGCAACTCTTTAGAGTACCCTGACAACACCGAACTATAGAGTTTTCAAAATTTTGAAAGGGAATTTCAAATTTTGAAAAAAAATTAATTTAAACTTTCTGAAAATTTTGAAAAAATCACAAAAAACGTCACATCTCGAAAACTACAAAGAATTGAGCAGTGATATTTGGAGGCAAGATTCGCAATCCTTGAGAGTACTTTGACAGGACCTAACTACAGGGTTGGGAATTTCAGATTTTTAACGAATAGAAATAATTCAAGTGTTCTGAAAAATTTTGAAAAAATCGCAAAAAACGTCATATCTCAAAAACTACAAAGAATTGAGCAGTCATATAAGGACGCCAGGTTCGCAATCTTTGAGAGTACTCAGACAGGACCTAACTACAGGTTGGGAATTTCCGATTTTCAAAAACTAATAATTTAGGTTTTCTGAAAAATTTTGAAAAAATCACAAAAAACGTCACATCTCAAAAACTACAAAGAATTGAGCAGTGATATTTGGAGGCAAGATTCGCAATCCTTGAGAGTACTTTGACAGGACCTAACTACAGGGTTGGGAATTTCAGATTTTTACCGAATAGAAATAATTCAAGTTTTCTGAAAAATTTTGAAAAAATCGCAAAAAACGTCATATCTCAAAAACTACAAAGAATTGAGCAGTCATATTTGGAGGCAAGATTGGCAATACTTGAGAGTACTCTGACAGGACCTAACTACAGGGTTGGGAATTTCAGATTTTTAAAGAAAAAAAAATAATTCAAGTTTTCTGAAAATTTTGAAAAAATCGCAAAAAACGTCATATCTCGAAAACTACAAAGATTTGAACAGTCATATTTGGAGGCAAGATTTGTAACTCCTTAGAGTACTCCGACAGGACCTAACTACAGGGTTATGAATTTCAAATTTTTAAAACTTAATAATAATTTAAGTTTTCAGAAAAATTTGAAAAAATCACAAAACGTCATATCTCGAAAACTACACTTGAGCAGTCATATTTGGAGGCAAGCTTCGCAATCTTTGAGAGTACTCCGACAGGACCTATCTACAGGTTGGGAATTTCAGATTTTTAAAAACTAATAATAATTTAGGTTTTCTGAAAAATTTTGAAAAAATCACAAAAAAAGTCATATCTCGAAAACTACAAAGAATTGAGCAGTCATATTTGGAAGCAAGACTGGCAATACTTGAGAGTACTCTGACAGGACCTAACTACAGGGTTGGGAATTTCAGATTTTTAAAGAAAAAAAACTAATTCAAGTTTTCTGAAAATTTTGAAAAAATCACAAAGAACGTCATATCTCGAAAACTACAAGGATTTGAACAGTCATATTTGGAGGCAAGATTTGTAACTCCTTAGAGTACTCCGACAGCACCCAACTACAGGGTTGGGAACTTCAAGTTTTGTAAATTATTTTGTTATTTGAAATTTCTGAAATCTCGTTAACTAAAATGATTCGGGCATTCAAAATTGGAGGCCAAATTCGCAACCCCTAATTCGATATTGGGCTGCTTAACTTAAACTCGGTAAAATAACCACTGAAATCAAATTGGAAAATCGAAAAAAATTCTTAACCATTGCAATATACAATATAGCTTAAACATGCAAAAATAATACGTTGAAAAAGCTTAAACATGGCGAGATAGTGAAGCCCGCATTTAAATATATAATAGATTTCTGAAAAATTTTGAAAAATTCGCAAAAAACGCCATATCTCAAAAACTACAAGGAATTGAGCAGTCATATTTGGACGCAAGGTTCGCAATCTTTGAGAGTACTCCGACAGGACCTAACTACAGGTTGGGAATTTCAGATTTTTAAAAACTAATAATAATTTAGGTTTTCTGAAAAATTTTGAAAAAATCACACAAAAGTCTTATCTCGAAAACTACAAAGAATTGAGCAGTGATATTTGGAGGCAAGATTCGCAATCCTTGAGAGTATTTTGACAGGACCTAACTACAGGGTTGGGAATTTCAGATTTTTAACGAATAGAAATAATTCAAGTGTTCTGAAAAATTTTGAAAAAATCGCAAAAAACGTCATATCTCAAAAACTACAAAGAATTGAGCAGTCATATAAGGACGCAAGGTTCGCAATCTTTGAGAGTACTCAGACAGGACCTAACTACAGGTTGGGAATTTCCGATTTTCAAAAACTAATAATAATTTAGGTTTTCTGAAAAATTTTGAAAAAATCACAAAAAACGTCACATCTCAAAAACTACAAAGAATTGAGCAGTGATATTTGGAGGCAAGATTCGCAATCCTTGAGAGTACTTTGACAGGACCTAACTACAGGGTTGGGAATTTCAGATTTTTAACGAATAGAAATAATTCAAGTTTTCTGAAAAATTTTGAAAAAATCGCAAAAAACGTCATATCTCAAAAACTACAAAGAATTGAGCAGTCATATTTGGAGGCAAGATTGGCAATACTTGAGAGTACTCTGACAGGACCTAACTACAGGGTTGGGAATTTCAGATTTTTAAAGAAAAAAAAATAATTCAAGTTTTCTGAAAATTTTGAAAAAATCGCAAAAAACGTCATATCTCGAAAACTACAAAGATTTGAACAGTCATATTTGGAGGCAAGATTTGTAACTCCTTAGAGTACTCCGACAGGACCTAACTACAGGGTTATGAATTTCAAATTTTTAAAACTTAATCATAATTTAAGTTTTCAGAAAAATTTTGAAAAAATCACAAAACGTCATATCTCGAAAACTACACTTGAGCAGTCATATTTGGAGGCAAGCTTCGCAATCTTTGAGAGTACTCCGACAGGACCTATCTACAGGTTGGGAATTTCAGATTTTTAAAAACTAATAATAATTTAGGTTTTCTGAAAAATTTTGAAAAAATCACAAAAAAAGTCATATCTCGAAAAAAATTCTTAACCATTGCAATATACAATATAGCTTAAACATGCAAAAATAATACGTTGAAAAAGCTTAAACATGGCGAGATAGTGAAGCCCGCATTTAAATATATAATAGATTTCTGAAAAATTTTGAAAAATTCGCAAAAAACGCCATATCTCAAAAACTACAAGGAATTGAGCAGTCATATTTGGACGCAAGGTTCGCAATCTTTGAGAGTACTCCGACAGGACCTAACTACAGGTTGGGAATTTCAGATTTTTAAAAACTAATAATAATTTAGGTTTTCTGAAAAATTTTGAAAAAATCACAAAAAAGTCTTATCTCGAAAACTACAAAGAATTGAGCAGTGATATTTGGAGGCAAGATTCGCAATCCTTGAGAGTACTTTGACAGGACCTAACTACAGGGTTGGGAATTTCAGATTTTTAACGAATAGAAATAATTCAAGTGTTCTGAAAAATTTTGAAAAAATCGCAAAAAACGTCATATCTCAAAAACTACAAAGAATTGAGCAGTCATATAAGGACGCAAGGTTCGCAATCTTTGAGAGTACTCAGACAGGACCTAACTACAGGTTGGGAATTTCCGATTTTCAAAAACTAATAATAATTTAGGTTTTCTGAAAAATTTTGAAAAAATCACAAAAAACGTCACATCTCAAAAACTACAAAGAATTGAGCAGTGATATTTGGAGGCAAGATTCGCAATCCTTGAGAGTACTTTGACAGGACCTAACTACAGGGTTGGGAATTTCAGATTTTTAACGAATAGAAATAATTCAAGTTTTCTGAAAAATTTTGAAAAAATCGCAAAAAACGTCATATCTCAAAAACTACAAAGAATTGAGCAGTCATATTTGGAGGCAAGATTGGCAATACTTGAGAGTAATCTGACAGGACCTAACTACAGGGTTGGGAATTTCAGATTTTTAAAGAAAAAAAAATAATTCAAGTTTTCTGAAAATTTTGAAAAAATCGCAAAAAACGTCATATCTCGAAAACTACAAAGATTTGAACAGTCATATTTGGAGGCAAGATTTGTAACTCCTTAGAGTACTCCGACAGGACCTAACTACAGGGTTATGAATTTCAAATTTTTAAAACTTAATCATAATTTAAGTTTTCAGAAAAATTTTGAAAAAATCACAAAACGTCATATCTCGAAAACTACACTTGAGCAGTCATATTTGGAGGCAAGCTTCGCAATCTTTGAGAGTACTCCGACAGGACCTATCTACAGGTTGGGAATTTCAGATTTTTAAAAACTAATAATAATTTAGGTTTTCTGAAAAATTTTGAAAAAATCACAAAAAAAGTCATATCTCGAAAACTACAAAGAATTGAGCAGTCATATTTGGAAGCAAGACTGGCAATACTTGAGAGTACTCTGACAGGACCTAACTACAGGGTTGGGAATTTCAGATTTTTAAAGAAAAAAAATTAATTCAAGTTTTCTGAAAATTTTGAAAAAATTACAAAGAACGTCATATCTCGAAAACTACAAGGATTTGAACAGTCATAGTTGGAGGCAAGATTTGTAACTCCTTAGAGTACTCCGACAGCACCCAACTACAGGGTTGGGAACTTCAAGTTTTGTAAATTATTTTGTTATTTGAAATTTCTGAAATCTCGTTAACTAAAATGATTCGGGCATTCAAAATTGGAGGCCAAATTCGCAACCCCTAATTCGATATTGGGCTGCTTAACTTAAACTCGGTAAAATAACCACTGAAATCAAATTGGAAAATCGAAAAAAATTCTTAACCATTGCAATATACAATATAGCTTAAACATGCAAAAATAATACGTTGAAAAAGCTTAAACATGGCGAGATAGTGAAGCCCGCATTTAAATATATAATAGATTTCTGAAAAATTTTGAAAAATTCGCAAAAAACGCCATATCTCAAAAACTACAAGGAATTGAGCAGTCATATTTGGACGCAAGGTTCGCAATCTTTGAGAGTACTCCGACAGGACCTAACTACAGGTTGGGAATTTCAGATTTTTAAAAACTAATAATAATTTAGGTTTTCTGAAAAATTTTGAAAAAATCACAAAAAAGTCTTATCTCGAAAACTACAAAGAATTGAGCAGTCATATTTGGAGGCAAGATTGGCAATACTTGAGAGTACTCTGACAGGACCTAACTACAGGGTTGGGAATTTCAGATTTTTAAAGAAAAAAAAATAATTCAAGTTTTCTGAAAATTTTGAAAAAATCGCAAAAAACGTCATATCTCGAAAACTACAAAGATTTGAACAGTCATATTTGGAGGCAAGATTTGTAACTCCTTAGAGTACTCCGACAGGACCTAACTACAGGGTTGTGAATTTCAAATTTTTCAAACTTAATAATAATTTAAGTTTTCAGAAAAATTTTGAAAAAAATCATAAAACGTCATATCTCGAAAACTACACTTGAGCAGTCATATTTGGAGGCAAGATTCGCAATCTTAGAGATTACTCTGACAGGACCCAACTACAGGGTTGGGAATTTCGGATTTTGCGAAAAAAAAATTAGTATAAGTTTTCTGCAATTTTTTTGAAAAAGTCACAAAAAACGTCATATCTCGAAAAATACAAGGATTTGAACAGTCATATTTGGAGGCAAGATTTGTAACTCCTTAGAGTACTCCGACAGCACCCAACTACAGGGTTGGGAACTTCAAGTTTTGTAAATTATTTTGTTATTTGAAATTTCTGAAAATTTTTGAAAAAATCTCAAAAATCGTCTTATCTCGTTAACTAAAATGATTCGGGCATTCAAAATTGGAGGCCAAATTCGCAACCCCTAATTCGATATTGGGCTGCTTAACTTAAACTCGGTAAAATAACCACTAAAATCAAAATGGAAAATCGAAAAAAATCTTAACCATTGCAATATACGATATAACTTAAACATGCAAAAATAATACGTTGAAAAAGCTTGAACATGGCGAGATAGTGAAGCCCGCATTTAAATATATAATAGATAGATTAGTTTTCAAAATTAATGTACACTAGCAAGTCCGCTTACCTATGAAAGTTTTGATGTTTATTTGATAAAAAAAAGTCAACAAGCTTTGACTTGAAGTATTTTGTTTTAATTTGAAAGCTGGAACAGTTTTGCAAGTGTTTTTTCCAATACTCCAAGTTTTAATCAAAGATTCCAATGGTTTGCAGAAATCTCAGTTTTTATGAAGTAAACTATTATGCCATAAAACATTGAAATTTTTAACATTGAAAGTAGTTTCAGTGGCTCTTATGGCTCGAAGTTCTTCAAAAAAATAAGTTTCAATTGAACTAAGTTCTGAAAGCTTGCATTCGTTTGCAAAGAAATCAAGTTTCCTAAAACAAGCTGTTTAATCAAATCAACTTAGATATATTTCATTTTATTTCAGCCTCTGAATCAAAACGAAATATAGTTGAAGGTTTCTGAAGCAAGCTATCAAGTTGTAAGAGTTTAAAGTTGTTTTGCCTGAATGCGTCGTAAGAAATTGATTCGAAAAATTCAGACTTCTTAACGCAAGCTGTCAAGGTATGAAATTAAGAAAAAAAATACCTTTGTTTTGATAGCTAAAATTTGTTCACAAGAAGAAAGAACGTTTGAAACCTGGACACATTTCTAGTTGTTTCAAGCGCTGAAAATTGGATTAAATTCAATGCAATTTATGTTGGAGTCTTGAAATGATTCACTTGAAGGTGACGCAGCTATCATGCACTGCAACTGAAACAATTTGTTTTGAGTGATTAAATTAGCGCTCAATGATAGCTTAAATTGATTTGAATTATTTGTCAATTGAGTAAATCATGGAAAATTTGATTTGATTCTATAAATTAAAACTTTTGGAAGAAGCTATGAAGCAAAGAAATTTAGAAATCAATCCATTTCTTTTGATGGTTCAAACTGTTTCGCAAAATTTTTTTGAAGCCCTCTATCAAAAACAAAACAAACTCATTTTACTTTGTTTTAATAGCTCGAATTGGCTATTAAAAAATGAGTTTCTGATGCAAGCTATAAGAAGAATGAATTTTGATACTTTTGCAACCCTTAAAGTACACTTAAATAACCCATCTACAACATTTGTAATTATTTTTTTACTTAAAGTTTTACGAAAAATTTATAAGCAATAAAAAAAATCTTCATATTTCGAAAACTAAAAGGATTTGGGTGTTCAAAATTGAAGGCCTAATTCGGAACCCCTGGGGTAACCCCGGCAGCATCCCACTTTTGGATTGCTAATATCAAAATTGATGAAATAATCCTTGATATCAAACAAGAAAATCGAAAAAAAATTCATAACCATTGCAATGTACGATATAGCTTTAAAGTGAAAAAAATTCTTTCGTTAAACATGCAAAAACAAAATGTTGAAAAAGCTTAAGCATGGCTAGATGGTGAAGCCCGCATTTAAATATATAATACATTAGTTAAAACAAGAGACACCACTCGGTCATTTCTAACATTTTTGGTCATAATTAGTTTGCTTCAATTACTCTAGCTTACTTGTCGGTACAATTGACATCATTTAAGCAAAAAAATGATTTTCTGACACTTTCTACAAAAGCGATTCTGTTCATTTACTTGAAACTATCTACAGCAACTGTACCGACCCTCTTTCTAATATATAAAAAATTATAGACCTACACGCTGTGTTTTCAGTTTTAGGGGTTATTAAATATTTCTGTAGGCTATAATGGGAAAATCAGGCAGTAGTTATAGATAAAAGTTCGAAATAATCAATCGAAATCGGCGCTGGTCATTCACAACTAGAAATTGAAAATGTTTATCTGAACTTCAAGAAGATCTGTCAAGATTAAAAAAAAACTTGATATTAAAAAATCTTCTAGCAAGACCAATTAACTTGAGAACTTTTGGTTTTAACTCGAGTTGCTTTGAACGCTTGAGTTGATTCGCAAAAAAAAAGAGTGTCAAAAAACTCAAATTTAGAATATTTCAATTTGTTCAGCACTCTTGCGTTCGTTTGCCAAAAAACTTAAGTTTCTTACGCAAGCTATTTAAGCCATGTTTTTTAAAATTTGTTCTGAATCCCTAAATTGGTAGACAAAAATTGGAAGTTTTCTGAAGCCAGCTACTAAGCTTTGCATCTGAAAATTTTCTTGTTTACTGGCATGCATGGGATCGCCAAAAAATAAGTTAGAAAAAAACACAATTTTTTTCACTGCAAACAATCAATTTACACAGAGGCGAAGTTGCACTTCGCATACACAAGCAAAAATATGACCGATAATGCTACTGGGAAAAACGATATGAGTAAAAAAATTGAGTCTACAGAACGCACGCCAACTATGAGTCTACATTATAGCTAAGTGACGCAAGCCAATTATGACACATTAGCAGTACCCGTCAATTTGAAAAAAAAATTACAACTAGCATGCCTCAAATTATAGAGCCGACCCATTTTAACTAGTATACGACAAATTTCATTAAAAGCATCCGAAACTGCCCAGGTTTGAACCCTCTCATTTTGTTGCGGGTCTCCTTCCCTACCTCTACGCTACAGATCCATGATACCTTGAAGCTAAAGTGCTACTTGTAATATAATAGTCTGTGTTAATATCCTTAGCATTGGCTGTACTTAACAGCTGGTTATTGATCAAAATTAACACTTTCAAAATGAACACAAATATTTGGGACTTAGGTTGGAAAAAAACAGAGTTCATACTATAACACAAGTTTTGGTTGTGTAATGAAACTTTGAAACGTCAAGTTGTTTTGATTGCCTGATTTTGTTTTGCATAAAATTAAAATTATTTGAAGGAATTTATTCAGTCGATGAAAACTTGAAACAATTGGAATTGTATTAACAGCTTCAACAAGATCGCAAAATGTTTAAATTAAAAAAAAAACTTAACTGTTCCGAAATAATGTTTTTTTTTAACGCCAGTTATCGATGGATTGAACTTAGGGAAATTTTCAGTTGTTTTGTTAGTTTTTATGGTTCATACAGGTATTCATGATACATCCTTTTAATGGTTCATAAGTATTCAGGTCACCAATGAACTCGTGGAGTGGATACCGTCCACTTGTATCCACTTTTCCCAAAGTGGATACAACTCGACACCGTAAAACAAACAATCTTTTGGCGGCGGTTCTAATCCCTGCCTGCTCAAGTTTTTTAGGAAAAAGTAAAAGGTTACGAGTGAGTGATGAACTGTTAAACATTGCTGACAGCATGAGTTACAAATAAATAATAGACGGCGAGTGGTGAGATTTTAGGGTTGATCTAATATAGAACCTAATAAAAAATATCAACTAACTTCCTCTCTTTTGCAACTACGATAGTACTTCATTCGATTAAAGAGCTTAGAACTTTATCTAAGCTTTCAAAATATCTTTAAAAGATCCGCAGTGTCAGAAACTGCAGATACGTTTTCAAAATCTGTATATATAAGCCGTGACATTCTTTCATTTGCCTGTAGGTTTGTATAGCGAAGATGTAGCCTTACTGTTCAAGTTAATAAAAATGAAAATTTGCGTAATTGTGGGAGGAAATTGAAGGGATAGTAGCTCTTTTTTCAAAACAGGTCGAAGGGTTCGAAAAGACTGAATTATCGGTGAATTTCTATTCCGCACAACATTTATATCAACCGAAATCAGGAAAAACTGGAAAAAAAATGAATCTCCCTCACAAAGAACCTAAATTGGGTCTTGCTACTTATTCCGCTCAAAGGAAATTAACAGCGCGTCCTTTACTTATTGATCAACGTCTTGTTTATATTGTGTTTTTAGCAACCGAGTTATTATCAATCAAGATTTTTAGCAACCCAGTTATTTAAAAACCCTTAGTTTTTTCTTTTAACCCACTTACTTTCATCAATATTTTAGCAGTTTATTTTAATCATATTTAAGCACTAAAAGTTCTCTTTCTATATTTTGACACTTGATAGTTGGGAAGCAATGGATAAGAAGAACCCGACCGAATTTGCCCAGATCTAAATGTAGCCCCCAGTTCAGTACCTGAGAGGCTGCGTCGACTGCGAACTCCACACACTGTTCCAGCCACTCGACCGAGGGTATTTTGACAGAGTACTTATTCAACAAAAGCTCCTTCACACTCTCAACCATTGATGACGTCATCATGCAAGTCTGGAAACGTAACCATCATCAGAACTTTGATTTAGATGAAGCAACGTTTTCCACCTACCTTAAACTTACCTTTTTCATCTACCGTAAGTAAATGTTTTTACTTAAGCATGCCTTTGCGTCCTCTAATGGTTATCTCCCTATTTTTATATGAATAAATCAATAAGTCAACAAAATACCCCTTCACTGTTAAGTTGAGCTTCTCTTTGTTTAAACAAAGCCCAAAACTTAGACGTTATTTTTAACAGTTGCCATACAGAAAGCCAACGAATCATTTAAAAATGACAAAACGCCAAAAAAAACAACACCCGCAATTTTCAAATGTTTATCTCAAAATGAAAGTCATTTTGATGAAAACCTGTGGCGGAACACAACAGTCAGTAGTGAGTTAGCTTGAAAAACTTCGAATTGCGCTATAAAATAGTGAATCGAAAAAAAACAGTATTCAAAAAAAATCTGAAAATTAGGTTGAAAAAATTACTTGCAAAAAATAACTTGAAAAAATTTGGAAAATGCAGCTACAAAAACTTTGTTTTTGTATTATGATTTTATCGGATGAAGCTCATAAACAGCCTTAAGACAATTCGAAATCATTCACCGAGGGGCAACAAACTTTGGGTCGAAACCTGTTGAGCCGAAAACAAAGCTATTGTCAAAACATTTCAAAAAGTTTTACAAGTTTTACAACCCATCGATACTGAAACACATAATCCTATACGAAAATATTTTGCATTCAAAATTACGCATCATAAATTGACTGATCCGAAATAGCATAAACCGTTCAAAAATTTAAAGAAAAAAAATGCAAAATCAGACTCGGTAAATTTACAAAATACTGTACATTCCGTTATAGTAAAAAACTTGTAATATTGGAAAAAAAACCCAAGCTTCTGAAAGTAAGCCAATAACAACCCTGTCAGATAAAAATGGCGTTTAAAAAGCGGAAAATGAGCCGACAAAAACTAAGACGAAAACCACAAACCCAAAAAAAATTGAAACAATCTTTGCTTAATTACTACTTAAATGATGGTAGTTTTATTTCAATTTCATGAATTTGAGCATGTCAGATGGGATATTTTTCATTCCTACTAAAATGACTATGCTGTGAACTAAGTTATTTAAGGGTAAGTTATAATACTTTTGGGTAAGAAAAAAACAAAGCTTGGCAAACACTTGCGAGAACACGACAAAAGCAGCTCTATCAAGTTAAATAAAAAAAAGTAAAATAAGCCTCGAATTAGCAAAAACTCGGCTACCTGTAGGATTCGAATCTGCGACTTAATGCAATCAAGAGATTTTAAGTCTCACGCACTATACCCTCAGCTATTCAAGCTTAACAAGCGACAAACACTAGTCACGAATAAAGCAGCTACATATGCTAACAAATTGCCAATGCGATTCAGCACCAAATACAAATAGAATCACTTTTGCAATTAATAATTTGGAATAAAACTAACTGAAGGCATCCACACTGACTTTGCATGTAAAAAATCGCAAAGCATAAAGCCACATTATGTATAAATTATGCATTTCAAAAAGCTGCAAGATATATTGAGTTAGAAAATGTCTGAAATCGAGTTTTTATTATTGTGATGTTGTTTGAAACAAATAGCTTTTTTCGGTTCATTTGATGAATTAAATGCAGTCAAAAAGCTGTAAAAGTGCCTTACCATTTGGGATGCCGCACCAATATTTGCGACTTAGGTTGGAAAAAAAAGGTTCTTACTAATACACTAGCTTCGCAAGTGTAAGCAAGTTTTCACTCTCGTTTTTACTGAAAACAAAGATTTTTTAAAACAATATCGCAATGATCAAGAAATCATATTTCTTGCAGAAAAGCTCACCCACTATCAAACATTATTTGCATTCCGACCCAAAAGTCGACCTATCTTAACAAACCTTTTTCATATGGACCCGATGCAAGCGCACACAATTCCGGTCTGAATACAACCGGTTTATAGAAGTTTACCTGGCTGCTTGTACATCACCATTTCACCCGTTTTGTCCGATGTTTTAATCGCACCAATCGCAGCTTTTTACTGCCTTAAGAACCCACTTTTTACTGCCTTAAGAATCCCTCCCTACCTTAATCACAGACTTGTGACCATGGGCGGTAAAATTATAACGTCCCTAGGCCTATAGACAGACGAGTCTAATCCGAACAACGTCTGCTAATGAAAAAGAAACCATCATAACTAACAGTCAGACTGTAACTGGGCATTTGCATTCCATTTTGTGGAACCGAAAAAAAACGCAAACCTAAATAAGCTTTTCTATAAGCCAACAGTAAGTTAAAGCAACTGAGAAAAACTTACTTTTGACTGCCGCAGAAGACTTTGAACAACATGGTGGTTGGTTTATTATTAAGGTAGTTTCTATAACACCAAATTATACGACAAAACAAGTGGTTTTCATGTCCATAATAACATCATATCGACAAAACACGGAATCCAAACAACTAAGTTTGTTTCGGTGCGGTGACGATTTGAAATTGCTGGAAAATTTTCTACTATGAAACTCGAATGGTAATCGCTTCAATATAGAAAATATAGAAAATCAACCGTAGTCTCCGCGCTGAAGTGACCGACCGCAGAATATCCCCCAAGCCACGTGTTATTTTTGAAAACTAATTCTGTACACAGAGGCGAAGCTGAGCTTCGCACCACTTGCGATACAACTAGATCTAAGAAATGAATGAAGATAGTTGTAACAAAAACATGCCCAAACAATAGGATGCAAACGAGCATCGGAACAAAATGAACCAAGCGGTGACAAAGCCGAAAATATCTGAGCAGAAAATCCTCAAGCTGAATTTTTTTAATTCAAAACTAATTGAAAAATTTTACGTCCACCTTCCCCTCATAACACACAGAGGCACACAAAAAAATTTTCGCGCATCAAACGACGCACAAAGATGGATATAAAAATCATCCGTATAATTTCCGCCCTAGATGACCAACCGTAGAATGTCACCCTTAGCCACGTATTGATTTTGAAAACCAATTCTGTATAAAGAATCCATTCTGTAGATAGTTTTGAAAATAAGGATCAACCATACAATCTCCACCCTAAGTGACCAACCGTAGATTGTTCTCCCCAGCCATATTTAAAAAAAAATTAATTCTGTATAAAGTACGCAATTTGAACAAACGCACAAATAAAATTGGTTTTCAAAATTTCCATGAATTTGAATGCTAGTAATTAATTTAACTTATGTGTTTTAAATCAATTTTCTCTAATATAACTGTTAAGTTTCAATAAATCTAGGTCATATTTAAATTTGTATCCCAAAAATCCATACTTTCTCCCCCCATAAACGATTTGGGGGGATTTTGTATGGTTGATCCGGAAATGATGTTATATCATAAAGATTAATGCATAATCTGAGCTATGAAATCGCATCACCTTACTTTAAATTACAAAAGTTGTGCATTTAATTCCTTACTGCGTATCTTTAATTTAAAAAGAATGCTCGTATCAGGGCAAAGCACTGAATGTTCCGACTGTCCACAAAGTCGTCTCGAATAATTTTTGGTTAAGGACATATTGATAAACAATAAATTTTAAGCTGAATATTGACAATCGCGTATGGAATTGATCAGACCAATTAGCCTGCCTCTATTGAATTTGGAACAATTTTGTGGTGTGGGATAATTCTCCACGCGTAAATAATGCGCACTTAACTTTCAGCATCAAAATATCACAGCTCTCTTCAAAGTGTCAGGTTTGTCTAATACTGAGCGTTTCACAGTCAGCTTTAAAAGAGGATAGTCTAGTGGCGAGCGCGCTCTTTCTGGGACTACGAAGATTCAGGGATCGATCCTTCGAGAGAAAAACTTTTGAGAATGGGTCTGACTAAAAAAACCACCCCGATCAAATATATTCTTTTCTTTATCATTATTTCATCATTATTTGCACTTGTTTGCTCCACTTTGCAAATTTTAAAATTATATTTTACATGGATGTTTTTCGGCATTGTTTTGAATGTATAGTTAGTTTTTAACTATAATTCAACACTTGCTTCAGAAATCGTTCATTTGATCAAAACGATTTTACAACTAACGTGAGCAAGACAGTTTCTTGAAATGATTCTTGAAAACTTAAGTGGTAAAATGAACCGAGAAAACATATGCAACAGAATATTGATAAAAGGTCGAAAAACATGAAACCATATTCTTCTACGATTCATACTTTTTAAAATAAAACGGAATTTTAGCAACTTGGGGTCATATGTAATTTTTTCATCCGCTTAAAATTCTGAAAAACGAATTCTTTTTTGAAACTAAAAGCCGATCAAATTTTCTCGCATCAATTCTATTTTCCTAATTGAGAAGCATAACTTTCCTTTCTTTCCGAAAAATGAACTTGTATTAAGCTCAAATTGCGGGAAAAACGGCATTACAAATTTTACTCAAAGAGGCGTTCACTTATGACTAGCCTCAAACAAGAGCACTCATTGAGACCAAAAATTTCGACTCAGATTTAGTAACATCAACGCCAAAGGCCCCTTGAGTTTGTAGAGCCAATGTTGCAAAAAGGGGTACGGCTTAATATTAGCAAAAGCTGCAAGTATATCAAATAGTTAAGAAAATACCCATATGCCGGGAAAATTGACCCATAGGTACGAAAACAATTTCATCGAAATGGAAAAAATTCATCAGATGAAAAAAGAATTTCACTAAGGTGTAAACAGAAAGATGTATTGTCCAATCAAACTTAGCTTTTAAAAGATCAACTAACTTTATTTTGAAAAAAAAGACAGAAAGTTTCAAGTGTTATCTTTTCAAGTCTGGGTCTCCTGATTCAATATCAGGCACAGGTTTATCACCATAATTGAAAATCAAAAGAAAATGAGAAAGGCCAAATTAATCAAGATAATTAACCTTTTCAGATAAAAAAGATTTTTTAAATTCAACTCAACGCATCTCAAATAAATAATCCCAGTAACTAAAATAGTGATGAGGTTGTTTCATCATCACCAAATAACTACCCATCAAAAATCGTATCTAAGATGATAATTTGGGAACAAAATGAAAAAATCTATAAAAAATTTCATACTACGAAACATATCAAGTTTGTGTAGAATTTTATTAAATTTGCGTACAAAGAAACTACCATAACAAATTATGCACCAAATTAAGACTTTGACAATAGTGTTTTGAAGATGAGCGTAGAAAAGTTGGGTTATGAAGAAATTCTAAACATTATTTATTAGAACTTAAAACAGTCACTTTGATAAAAATGTTCTAGCCTGGTCGACAAGGCCGAAGAAGCAGCTGAGCTAAAAAAGCATCAAACAAAGTGTTTTCAGTCAAAAAGTGCCTATTATATTTAAAAATAAGTCAATATAATGGCAAAGTTAGTACAGTCTTACAATAACTGAATGATTAAAATCAAACAAAGCAAAAAACCCTTGCAGGCGGTGCTAAAAATTTGTACCCGGTTGCAATAGATTTTATATAAAATAAGTTGCAACCAAAAATGTCATCCGAAGCGGGATATTTTCAACAAAGGATGTTTTTTGATTTTTGTTTAGATGACGTAAAACTTTTCTAGATCACAATCTTAATAAATCTTTTGTAAAACAAAAAAGACAAGGAGCCCATTTTCCGGAAAAACTAGACATAGTAATTTGAAAAATGAGACGGGACCATTTTAAGAAGGAACGTCGAAAATTTTCACACTTCCGTTCTCAGGACTTTTGTGACTTATCCTCAGAATGGGCAGGGGAGAACTTTCTTTAAAATGGGATTCCGAATTTGGGCAAGGGGGTTTGGGGGCCAATCCTTTTCAACCAATCTTGTGAATAGAGGGAATTTTCCTAGTTCGTGATTAAGTACTTTCTGAGGCCGCATGCGGAATAACCATTTTTCAACGATTATGCAAACTTCCATTCTGGCAACTCAATTTATATATCGAATAAAATATACAGAATATACACTAATCATTGCAAAAAAGACATTTTTAACTTGCTTTCCGCTAGACAATGAGAGAAATTTTGTGCATTAGAAACAGTCACAACAAGCAGCGCTTTCATGCGATCCCACAATTACTTATATAACTTAATTTGGCCTATAAAATGTGAGAAAACGACCCACCCTTGGCAATTGCTCAAAGGGGCTAATATCACGCGCGAAGGACCGAATGCGCTCAAAATATCAATCAATCAACGAACTGCAAACTGTCAAAAACTGACTGATTTTATCGCCTAAATTCTGCGAATACTGAGCTGATTTGTTGTCAAAATTTTCGCCAATTAGCTCCAGCTGTCGAAAACGAGCCCTCGAAACATGTTTCCGAAATTTATGTAGATGTGGTCGAAAAAAATTCCGGGAAATGCCGAATCTAATTCCAAATTTTCAGAAAATTCGAAACTCTCTATGAATCTATCGCCAAAAATAGCTACCTGGGATACCGCAAATAATGTCAGACATTTTTTTTTTTCATTTCGTGGCGCAAAACTTTAGCCAAAAAGCAGTCTTGTCTCGAAAAAAAAACAGATTCTGGGCAGTTTTTATACCAACCAGGTTTTTAATAGAAAAGCTACCGATTGCGATAGCTTCAGAACTGCGCCAGAGCCATTTGCTGAAAACTATACGATGTTTGGTTTATTGGAAAACAAAAAAAAAATCCTTTCGTTTTGCTTTTCTTTCAAGTCTAAAGAACCTTGCATATTCATTTTAAATATTCGGGCAATGCCATGCAAAAAAATTGGAAAATAACTTTCCACATTTTTTTGACTGATTACGATATGGATTTACTGCAGCAGTTTGCGAAGCTCAGCCTTTGGGCTGTCCTTTTTTTCTACTGTTAAGCGGTTTTCAAAAAAGTTCAAAGTTTCATTTAGCAACTGAATATGAGCATACAAAAAATGGCGAAGAAATTCAACGATTGTTTACTTTGTCGTATAGCCTATCAGCCCGGTCAGAATAATTAACACGCACATCAATTGAAATTTATGATGGTTTTGAATATTTCAAAAAAAAACTTGGCTCAATTGACCATATCCATTAAATGAGGAATTTTAATGATAAGCCAGCCACCAATTGTGAAAATGGGCATAACATCTGGAACAAAAACAAAAAAATTGGGCGACTTTATCCGAATTTTTGGGTTTTGATCCAAAAACCTAAGCGAGAAGAATAAAACCGAAGCGGGAGCGAATACTGCATTGAAGCAATCTTGAAATTAAAGCAATCTTAGTATAGATGCATTAAAAACAATAGTTCACGCTTTCTGATGAGTATTTTCAATTTTCGGAACTTTTGAACAAAAAAAATCGGCACTATTGAACAATTTTTTCATTTTCGGCATTGTTGAACTCTTTTTTTTTGACAGTGTTGTACTTCGGCACTGTTGAACTGCTCCTGTGCAATCACATTAGGATAATGTTGTATATAATTGATGATCTGATCAATCCAAATAAACGCCAAATTTAACAAACAGAGGCGAGAACACGACCAAAAAGCAGCTCTATCAAGTTAAATAAGAAAAAGTAGAAATAAGCCTCGAATTAGCAAAAACTGTGTAGGTTTCGAATCTGCGACCTTCTGTAATCAAGAGATTTTGAGTCTCACGCACTATCCCCTCAGCCACTCGAGGTTAACAACCGACAAACACTAGTCACGAATAAAGCAGCTACATATGCTACCAAATTGCCAATGCGATTCAGCACCAAATACAAATAGACTCAATTTTGCTATTAATAGTTTGGAATATGACAAATTGAAGACATCCACACTAACTTTGCAGGTAACAAATCGCAAAGGATAAAGCCACATTATAAATATATTATGCATTTCAAAACCGCGAGATCAACATAAGCGGGAAAAGTTAGCGCTTCATACGAGATCAACTTGAATCAACTTCAAGGCAAGATATTACCCGCCAAAATCTCACCTGACCTTGTTCCCTAATTTTCTAAAAACGAGCAAACAATACAACAACGTTCTTCCTTTTACTCTGCAAGAGCAAAAATCTAGCTTTCACGCTTCGCAATTTTAATCTGCGAATACTGAGCTCTGATTTGTTGTCAAAATTTTCGCCAATTAGCTCCAGCTGTCGAAAACGAGCCCTCAAAACATGTTTCCGAAATTTATGTAACGAGCAAACAATAAAACTAAAACGAGCAAACAATACAACAACGTTCTTCCTTTTACTCTACAAGAGCAAAAATCTAGCTTTCACGCTTCGCAATTTTATGAGATAAGGCTATTGAGTCGAACTTCGAGTTTCGCTGCTCGAAAACTTTCCAGTTTTTGTGAACTAATTATCGCTATAAAAACAAAGTGAAATATTTCAAAATTTGATCGATTGATAAGCTTGGCTAAAACCTCTATTTTTGGGAACCGATTCAAGCTTTAAAAAAGAATCGAATTATTTAAAAGTTTTATCAATGTTTTGCAAACTGATGAAAGTTTTATTATTGATTTGCAAACTGATTCAAGCTATGAACAATTTAATTGCTTGATGAGATTCCTTATGAAAACTATTTTTTTTAAATTATTGAAGCCATGAAAACAAAAATCAAAGTTTTTAGCATGATCAGTTAGTTTTAAAAAGCTTGAAGAATGTGTCTAAGCCAATTCACCCGATGAAAACAAACGTAAAAATTCAATGTAACGCGATATTGTTCATAACATTTTTACAACTTCATCAACCAATTCAAACTACCCAAACAATTTTATTTTTGTTTTAAAATTTCATCGCTTGATAGTTGGTTGACAACATTTTTCTCAAACAAAAAACATTCTATCAAAACTTAAATGCAATTTTGGACGCAACAACTTTAAATAGCTAGAAAACCCTTATTTTTTCAGCCATAAAAATCTACCAAAACTTTCATTTAAAAAAAAAAACATTCATACAAGGAATGAAAATGGAAATTTGAGCTTGAGCGTGAAATCGATCAAATTAAAACTTTCTGTTAGAAACATCTGAAAATTTTTCAAAGATTTTTTCATCGCTGGATAGCTAGTTTGAAAATATGCAGTTCTCGCAAACTAATTTACAAAATCAAAAATGATATTTTTTTTCCAAAATTCATCGCTCGATAGCTTGCTTGCATCTAAAGTGACTTGAATCAAATCAGGGTTTAATCTTCCAAAGATTAAAAGATTTTCTACATGCAAGTTTTCATATTAAGAAAAATGAAAACTTGCAAATCAAATTGAGTTGATTAAACAACAGTTGAAAGAGCTTGCAAGCTAGTAGAAAATGTGATAACCAGCAGCAGAAACAATTTATTAGCGGTCAAGCACGTCTTTAACGATAGCGCGTTAATGTGCATGAACAGTCCTCAAATCCAGAGCTTTTCGAAACTTTCGGTTAGATTAACTATTAAATGTTTTAAAAAATCAACATTTCTGTTATCTATACTGATTTTAGTAAAAACCATTTAGAGGTTTTGTTAAATCTCTTATTTTATTCTAAGTTATTCCACATAACTTTTATCTACGGTTTAAATTTTTCTATAATACAATTTCAGTCGTACAGTTAAAATCTTTTCCAGAAGGCAAAACTAAAAATGGGACATTTTTCTTCTGCACAAATGTGATTAATACCTCGAAGCGAGGTCATATCGAAAACATTTCACTAATAATGATTGCGCAGAAAAATTTATCTCAGAAAAAAGTTTACAAAATGCGACAGAAATCACCAGAAAAAGCAAACATTGCAGATTAAAATTTTGTGTCAAAATTTAGATTAAAATATGAGATATAAAAGAACTCGAAATGCTTATTTGTCACAAAAACAAGGCGGGAAAATTTCAAATACGACATAAAGCAAAGATTATATGCGACCCCTATGATAGTTAAGTACTTGGATCACTTCTTCTTAAACGAAGCTAACAGAAGGGTTTAAAATAAATTAATTCAAATCTCATCGTTCGATTATGAAACGACAATTACAATATCATCCAAATATACTCGTTCGATTACGAAACGACAATAACAATATCATCCAAATATACGCTTAATCGTTCTTTTAGTCTCATTAAAAATCACTTTTCTGATTTTCTTTTATAGATCAAAAATCGGTAATTCAAATTGTTCTCGTTGTGCTCTTCACTTTCTCTGATCTTTTCGAAACAATTATTGTCGATTTCTGGAAAAAACACATCACACGCAAACTCCGCGTCTATTCTTGTGAAGTAAATATACTCAATAAGTGGCAACTTCATAGCTTCTTGATAAATGCCATTACCGCCTATCACCCATGTTTTATCAATTTTCCCGTTCTTTGCGATTCGCTCTAGAGCTTCACTGAAGCTTTTAACGACAACGATTTGGTCCGTAGAATGCTCTTTAAAATCATCTTGAGTCAATGTATTCGAAACTATCAAATTCCATCTATTTTTCAGAGGTTTGAATCTATCCGGAATCGACTCATAAGTTTTGCGTCCCATGATGACTGCGTTTCGTTCACATGTATTTAGGAGTTCTTCACGACGTTCTTGTGTCACTTCCCGGAAGTACCTCATTTCAGCTGGCAGGAACCAGGGCAGGCGACCTTGATTTCCAATCCCATTTCCTTTGCACGCTGCAACGATGATGTTCAATTTCGGCAGCGCCATGGTATCTACAAAAGAAACTTGTGAAAATCGCGTTAGGGAGAGTAAAAAATAAATAATTTGGATCTTCCTAGCTTTCCACGAGTGTGGTCCATTTACGAATATTAAATAATGAGTCCCCATTTTGCAAAAACATCATCGTTCATTAAATCCGAAGAAATCATTAAAAATATTTCGAAGTTTCGTTTTTTGGACAGGCAGTACTGGATCCTTGTTCACGTTTAATATCTGGCTCCCAAAAATTTCCCGCATCCCAATCAAAACCTCATTTCCTGCTCAGGGCGGATATAGGAAATTTCATTTTTTTTTTCAAAATTATATATTCGGCTGGATGTCGTAAAAAGTGCCAAAAAGGGGACCTTTAGGTAATGGAGGGGGGGGGGGGGGGGGAGTCAAAACCCTGAGGGGGACCCAGATGATACAAAACCAAAAAACACTTGCTATTCTTCACAACTTAACATGCAGTAGAAAACAAAATGCGGATCGTAATAATCAATTAAGGAAACACGAATATTTCACTCTCTAATTTAAGTCTCCGAAATACTTTGCAATCTATTGCATAGAACTTATTTTATAACACCAGCACACCATTCCTACATAACACCTTTTAATAAGCATAGACAGGCACTGTTGTTTGTTATATGAGCTTAATTCTAAATACTGCAGCATGACTTTATGAACAAAAAACACTTCACGATCAATATCTCATTTCCTCGTAATTACAATTGAAGAATTAGTGAACAACTATGAGCTTTGGGCATACTACGACTTATAAATTGTTTACAGCAGCAGTAGCATCAGTCTAAATCTAAATAGCACCAGATCAAATCATGAAACAACGGATAGAATAAACCTACTAAATAACTAACTAACAGAAACACCGTTGTCGAGTCTAAAAATTTGTTGAGAAAATTTAGAAAAAAAAATTCAGATTTGCTGAAAACAAAACTTCTAAATGAAACAATGAAAACAAAACTTCTTCATACTGCAAAATTTAAAAGACATTTTACCCTTGAAAATAAAAAAACAACATATTCACTAGGAAGAGTCAATATGAAAATTGTTACTTTGAGAACGAGCTGTGACCAAGAAATTTGGCAGTGAACGTTTTTTGTGTGATAGTTTACATTAGTGAGTAAAAAGTTTTAAAATATTTTGATTAAGTTAGAATGTTTCCGGAATTTTGGCATGTACTAACTTTCGCGACCGAAAAAATCGGCGGCAGCTTTCGCGACTTAGGTCAAGACGGCACACACATAAAGCGGAACAACCGGCCATTTGTCATTTTTGGATTTGAAACAGTTTTTTCCAATTGCAGATGATAGTGTTTCCATCACATATCATTAGCACGAAACAAAAAAATCTAATTACCATAGATAAGAAAAATACATCAATTTCGGTTGCCTTGTTCTGTCAAAGAAATCAACCGACGCAGACCCTGGTGCCAGTTATATCAAAAGCCATAAATTACTAGTTGGGTCTCACATCTAACAGAAACTGATCATGAATGGCTTAATGATATAGTTAGTTATGCCAGTACCTGGGATCAACTAAAAAATTTTTTCAATCTGGTTTAAGGACGGACGCGATCAATTCAAACACAGAAATGGCGCAGAGAACGCACACGCCAAGAAGGCGAGTTAACCAAAAATTACTTGTAGAGGATCATTTCCTCTATAGATATAGGATGGCCTTAAATTATCGATGTAACAACCCCTCCAAGAATTAATTAAATGACGGAGAATACTGACTTCTCAACAGCACAACATAACGCAAAACAGTTATCACAGCAATAGCAGCATAGAATCTGTTAGATCTCACTCTCCCTTTTAGAACAAGTTGAAACAAGGATAGCCGGTTACTGTACAAGTACCACAGAATGTTCTGACCATAGTCATTAAAAAACTAAGATGTTTTTTTAATTAGTTTTTCTGCGTGGTGTGATAAAAACTTCTCATGTAAGACTATAATTTAGGCATATTTGACATTCGAAGTAATACAGGCAAAAAAGACACAATCATCATTTTTTAGAAAATTGACTAGAAAAACAAAAGTAAGAAAACTCTGAACACTTTAAAATTTGCATAAAATTATTCTATTTTTTCGAAGTTTTTGGTTCCCAGAATGGAGCTAAAAAACTCCAAAAATTAAATTTACTTGCTAAAAGTTAAGTTTTAAGGTCTTAAATAAGGCATAATTTAGCTGTTGTAAGCCAGTTTGCTTCATTTATTCGCTCGAAGTAAGATGAAAAAACAAAAGTTTCAAACCGGTTTTTCTCAACACTGGTAAAACTTTTTGGAAAACTTTAAATGTGGTTCGAATCACGACTGAAAGGACTTTAATATGATATATCTTTCAGCACAGTCCAATCATTATTTATGGTAACTGATTTTGCGTGAAAACAAAAAGCGGACTAAATTCCTACCGCATAAAGACACATGCAAAACTGGATTAATTTTTATGAATTCTTTTTATGTTCAAATCGTTTTTGTAAAACAAAAACACAAAAAAGCAACCAAATCCCAAAAATACGAAAAAAACCTCACCAGAAAAAATTTTACAGGGAGCTCTCAATACTAAGCAGAAGAAGTTTCCAAAAAAACCTTTTCTGCGGAATTAAGCCACCAAAAAATAAGCAGACAGACAATTTTTCTGGTTCTCAAAATTTAAAACCAAAACCTTAAATCTATCGTGGATATAGTTCACATTTTTAGGCACAAGGTAACAAACAATTTATGGTTGTATTAACTTTTGTGTCGAATTTTCATCATCAATTATTATACAATCATATTATGCATTCTATTTTTTGTTTTGATTTTGATACCGGACCTTCTGTTTTGATACCTGGCAAACCGGAAAGATTCTACAGTTTCGAAAAGAATGTTGACATAATGAGGATAAGTTTAACCCCTGAAACGCAAAGAAGAAAACTTCAAATTGCATCAAGATCGGAAAAAGGGCAGACTAATAATGATTTCAGCATTGATTAGCAATCGTGTTCGATCAACAACTTTAACAAAAAAAAGTTACAACCCTTATAACAATAACCATCATTCAAATTTCTCATAATGCTGCTTAATCAAATCAGTTTTAATTTTACAAGATAACCGAGTAATTCAATAACATAAAGATTAAAAACTAGGTCGCAGTTAACGTCTCTGGCATTTTCGCTTCCTGTTAATTAAAAATTGTGATTTCCTTAGTACAAATCAAAACGCAAACAAAAAATCTTATATTGAAAATTTTTGATATTTGTTTTCAAACACGAGAGCAAAACATTACGAAAGCGCTCTATTGCTTTTTTTTTGCTGTGAAATCTTTGAAAAGACTCTCAGCCTTTCTGTGTATAGATTGATTTGACTATTTATGGTTTTTTATGGCTAGCTATATTTCTGACTTAGTACGTGAACTGATAAAGTCTAGTAATCTATTTCTAACAGCTTGCCAACAGAATGCATTTGTAATCCTTTTTCAGTTGGATCTTGTTTTACTAACTGGCTCGATCCTGAATCAACCAAATATTGGACTATCAGATTGAATCTGATACGTTGCTTTGCCCATCAGAAGAAAAAATTATATACATTTTTGGTTTGGAAAAGTAATCTGCTTGTAGTCTGATCATATTTCAACCAACTCGACCCTGGATTTCGATAGCGAAAAAAGTTACTATTTTAAAAATTTCTTGGCTCCATACCTCCATACTTTAAATTGATCCACGCAATTCTCGACAACGGTTTAAGAGTCTAAATATTTTCTAGTGAACCAATGAATTTAATAAAGTTTTTTTGAAGGTCAAAAATCTGAAAACAAAAATACAAATTTTCTAGTTTCATCAAAAATATTGAACTTTTTCACATTTTGTCTAGACCTTCTAGGAGAATAATTGTAACATTCAATTTCAAATTTTCATTCAATTCAATCTAGCTTCATAATTACCACGTAACTAGAGACAACAATTTAAACTACAGTATTTATCTGACAATGAGTAACTCTAATCTAATCGGGGGAAGCATCGATGAAGCTTTTAGCAAAGGTCAAAACTTCAAACAATTTGAAATTCGAACCTATGAGGCTAGCAGATGCCTCGGAGAGGAGTAACCAATAACAAGAAAAAGGCGTTTTAAGAAAAGTGTGACAATTTGTTCAAAATTTCAGTGGACAGAATTTCGTGGATTTTCAAAAAGTTGTCCAAATTTCAAAGGGAACTGTAGGGTTTTTAACTTTAAGTCGCGTAACTCTGTAGGTTTAATTTCAAGGGCTACTGTGTCAACTTTTGGAGTACACGAAACTTATGCTTTACTTTTAGCACATGAGTTCAATAGTAGTTCGAATTTCATCTAGTCTGAAATTTTAACCCTTTTCAATCAAGACATTCTAACTAATGATTTCACACTCGATTTAAAGCACGTTTAGTTTTCGCCACATCCACCATTTGGCCATGCCACTTTTCATCTGCCGTTTATTGCCTTCAATCTTACTCATCAACCGTTTACGTCTCTCATAGTAATCCTTCTCTTTTATGTACCAAACAGGCGGCCACCGATTCCTCAACAGCTCCTTTTTCGTCTCATCGGTCAACATCGTCTGCTTCAAGTAGCTGTAATTTTTGCACATGAAATCATAATTGTGACTCAGATGTGTGAACAACCACTTATGCAGCGCGTGGGCGTTGAACAAATTGCATTTATCAATTAGAAGAATCGAGTCTTTCACGCTTTCCGGTTGAGTTTTCGTGTTCAAATCCGCCACTAGTTCGTGCTCCACTAATGAAATCAGTCGGTCTAGACAGAGTCTGTTGGCGAATTCGATGACGTCACACCATTCTGATATATCCATTTGGGATACTTTCAGAATGAGCTGGTCGCAATAGAGATATCCAAGTACTACTTTCAGAGCTTCAGATGAGATGTCTGATACATCTAGGTGATGACCTTGACTCTCCCTGAAGGATCCGCACAGCAACGAAGACATGAACTTTGACCTAGACCACAAAATATAATTTGAAAGGAACGAAAATTAGGTTTTTAAAACTTTTTATATTCTCAACAAAAAATGTCCAGCTCACTAACAAAAAAATCAAAAATTTTTCAAATTCTTTTGTAAACACGCGCGCAAAAACTAATAAGAAGGAAAATTGTAATAATGAAAATTACCTTGCCACCAAAATATATTTGTGTACAAATATGCTCTCCCCGTTCACTCGGAAGACAAAATTGCCTGTCTGGTTCAATTGTTGCGCTTGGAACTCCTGTCTAAGAAACTCCTGACGCCTCCCAACATTCATCAAGTTCTCGATCTCCGTATCTGGCTTAGACACACTCGAATTTGATTGGTTCATAATATTCGGCAGATTGTTTTCGGAAGAAGAGGAACAACTGTTCAAACTAGTACTGCTGTTGTTGTAGTGAGCGAGATTGGTAAGCACTGCGAGTTTGGATCTCGTGTTTGTCTTCCCAGTTGAGTCTGCAGAGGATCCGATGAAGATGTGGTTTTCGCAGTTCATGGACATATTGCGCAGATGGATCACAAGGTCATGCATCTGTGAACAAATAGATTCGAATCAATAATTCGGTTACCAATAGACAATTCCACAAGATATTCTGATCTAGTGCAATTTCTCGATCAAAAAGATTTCGATTTTAAGGACTCATTGACTGCCTTTATATGAATTAAAAGGTATAGGAAATTTTTAATTTTTAAATTTGTCAGGTTCATTTTAAAGCGTTGACTAAGAAGAATTTTACCAAGAATTTGGGATCAGTTATAAAAAAAAGCAAGGCAAAAAAATTGAAAAACATTCAAAACAGTGTTAATTAACGTGGAGTTAATTAAGCAGCCAACCCGGATTGAGAGTATTTTTAACTGACCTTGAACAGCTTAGCAGACTGCATGAGTTCTAACTTGGAGCAGTGGAGCACTTTGGAGGGCAGCTGAAGATGATACACAAAGTGAAGTAGGAGAGACACGTGGTTCTTAGGAATACCAGAATGGACACACACCTACGGTCAACATAAAATTTAAAAAAAAGACACACTTTGTTCTAAGGTTTGTAGAGGATTATTTTGACACGGGAAAAGGGGTGTTGAAAATGTTGTACACTTCTTTAGCTCAACAATTTCCACCAAAAAAGACATTTTTGACGCAAGCTCCCCCTAAAATTTAGTATACTTGGGAAAAATGCTATGTAGCCAGGAGCTATCGTAAATTAAAACCTAAGAGGAGACCACTGGAAAAAGTTTCAAAAAACCGAAATTAAAAGGGAGTGCAGTCGCCTCTCCACATATTACCCATACCCACCATACGGACGCGGTAACCGAGCAAGTTAAACAGCGCATTTCGACATAATTTTTTCATGCTCGTTAATTTTACGGAAAACTATTTAATGGGGACATGAAATGATTTTAACGTTCGGTTGAAGTCTACAATTCAACTAATCTTACGAATGTGGTCAAAGACAGTGACGACAAAATTACACTGCATTCGAGCGGGTTTATGTTGCCGTCAATGTCTATTGTCACAGTCACAATTTGAGCTGAAATACAGAATTTCAAATTCCATATTTCTGCCTCGATGTCCATCAATATTATTCCTACAATATCACCTGTTGAGCGCAGTTAGATGATGCCTCGGCGTCATCGAAGAAATCGCCTCCTGTTGTTCCTCCGCCTACTCTGTGTCTATTTGGAAGACGGTTGTCCAGGATGTAGTCAGACACATGGTTCATTTTCAGAATCGGAAGTCCGTTCAAAAACAACTCCGATCTTTTCAGACCGCCCACTTCTGATCCACAACTGAAGCAAACAATCAATGCGATTATCATATAAATAATACAAAAAATTTGCTTAAAAGAAAGGAACAAAGAAATGAAAAAAATCCTATCTCGGAATGGTAATATTATCCGTACGAATATTATAGTAGAATATCCAATAATAATGGACCATGCTTAAACCACCAGTTGGTTTACTCATATATTATTCATAATCTAAATGATTAACATATAGAAGTCTGATGATTAAATAAGTATCTATTTATACGTAAAGCCATATATACTAGTTCATATAGGGGACTGTCTCTCAAAGGATTTGAGGTCAAGGTCAGCCAGACTTAAAACATAGAGATTGAGTTTAAGTTGCTATTTGAGCTGTCTTATTCGAACCAACTTTAGATGTTACAGACTAATATAGATTATGATTATACCTTTCATGGAACTAGTAAGGGTATAACAAATAACGGAATCTTGAAACTCCTGTCTAAAATTGAAATGAATCATTACGGTGGTTACTCACTTGTCTCGGTTTTCTCCATTATGTTCCGAATCCAAGTCACTGTCGCCTCCCGTGTCGCTCAAATCATTCAGCATACTATGCAGAACAGCCTGCTGCTCAAAAAACACCGAAAACAGTCCCGAACTCTGAACCAGAAGCAACTTGTGACAGAACAACTTAGTGGATCCACAGCAAAGCACAACATCTGCAGTTTCCTCCGATATTGCCAAAGATGACAGGTCTGCCAGGTAGGTTGATTGCACGACAGGAGGTAGTTGAGGGTAGGGTGGTTCCGGAGGGAGACACGGAGCTTGTAGCAAGGGTTCCCGAACTTTTCGCAGATGGTTCATAGTGTACATCCTAAGAATGACATATTTTATTGCAGTAAAACACTAACACGGAACGCCTCTGATATACGTTAAGAAAGAAGGCAGCGCAAAATTATCTTAAGTCTTGCATTACAATGTCTTTTGAGCACGAACTTTGCAACTTATGCTAAAAGGCCAACTACAAATCCCAAAAAAACTTTCATCAACAAGTATTGAAAACAATCTAGTATTGTACTCGATTAGGCCCGTGAAACACTGATTTATAAACACAAAATTTTTACGCGTCAGAAAGCGACTAGTACATACAAGTTTTGTAGCAAAAAAACTCCAGACCGAGTTTCGAACCTTGCACTGCGTTTGTGTATTAAAGCGGCTCTGATTGCATTCTCGAAAACATCGCTGACTCCGTAGCCAGTGAGTACCGTGCACTCGTAGTAGGGCAACCCCACATTCTCGCACATATCCCTGGCCTCGTCTGGATTGATTATGTCGGAGGCCTGGATCTTCCTGTTGAACTTACTCTGGAACTTGTGTTGACTCTTCAGGTCTTTCCACCGCATATCCAGCATAGTTCCTTGAAAGCATTAAAAGAGAACCGTATAACTTCAAGAAGTTGTCATTTATAAACTTTATGGAGACAAATTTTGTTAATTATTGATTAACCATTAAAAAAAAACTTGCGTATTATCATTTTTCAAAGTATTTCATGATCAGAGTCCTTGCGCTCAGTTTATCAAATTCGAAACTAACCCCATCTAATCAGTAACCAGGATCGCCGGTTGCTGTGTCAAGGGCACAGAATATTCCGACCATATTGTTAAAAATTTATATTTCGACCATATTGTTAATTTTTTTTTTCCTTTTTTCAAATTAGTGTCATTTGTTTTAGCGTGGAGTGATAAAAAGATCAGACGAAAGCCGACAGTCAATTCGACTTGGATAAATTTGACAGTGAGAGTAACATCGGCAAATTGGGCAACAGTTTCTCAAAAAAAATGACTAGAAAAACGACAAAAAAATACTTTTAAAAATCAGAACTTATCTATTTTTAGAAAATTTTTTAATTTCTTGAAATTTTTTTATTCCCAAGACGGCGCTAAAAAATTTCGAAAAAGAAATCTACTGTAGTGAAACAAAAGTTTTGCACCTTATTCTACTATTATATGCCTGCTCGCTCGTTTAACTCGCTCGAAATTGAACTGATACCCATTTTTTCTCGACTAAGAAAACTTTTAGAAATATATTTTTTTTAAATTTCGTTCGGATCAAGGCTGAAAGGGATTCAATGTGATATAACACTCTACTCAATCCAATAATTATTTGTGCAAATTGATTTGGTTGACAAAAAATAAGCCTGCTCGCTCACTTTATTAGCTCGAAAATCGACAAAAATCAAAAATTTCAAGCAAACTTTTTGGACACTGAGAAAATGTTTAAAAGTTTTTTGGATGTCGCTCGAATCACAACTGAAACGGCTTTAATATGATACTTCACTTTACTTATTCCGATGATTATTTTGGTACCTGATTTTGCGTGGAAAACAAAAAAATGAAAACTAAAACACACCAGAATACAAAGTTCTTCCCCGTTTTCAATGGTCGGAACAATAAATTAACAGATCAAACAGCAATTATATGAAGTCTCTTTAAAAGACCTCAATTTAGGTGTCCATCTAATAATCTTTAGGGGCAAATTTTAATACGATGTCTGTCAATGACATGTTGACAATAATGATGACTATTTTGACATACCTGCCAGAATGACCGGTATGTTTTTGAGGAAGTGGTGGATCTCTCCCAGCCATCTGGCAGTGACGTTGTGCATGGACTTGCGGTCACAAAGCGAGAAGCACAGCACCACCACGTCAGCATTCTGATACGCAAAGTTCCTGCGAACCAAGGACGAATTTAGTGTTAAAGTTGCTATATTGAGGATCATGCCAAAGTTTAAGCAAAATAAAGAGTCTTAAAAGTTGACTCATTGAGTGATTGAGCTATTTCTCAAAGCTTTTTGATATTCGCTAAGCTTTTCCAAAAAAAACTTACTGAATGGAAAAACATCAGTCGCGCATCTTAGCATCAGCGATAACATGGATATTCTTTCTATATAACAGCAAAATCATTGCAAGCAAGTTCTGCTGCGTGGTCAAATATCAAAGAGTCCTTAACTCAGATTTCGTGAAGACTTCTAACCTGTCCTTTGAATGGTCTCCAAAAGTGTCCCAAATCCTTACAGAAACATGCGCCCCATCAATGCAGCACTGTGCCAACTCCTGCACGTCACGTCTGTGCTTGTACTGATCAATCGCCCAAATAGTCGGCACACAACTCTTGTTCAACTCTTTCTCACTGAAGGTCCTTTTACAAGCTTGAGAAAAAGCGAGTTTGCTTTTACCCGAACCACTATCGCCAACGACAACGATCTTTATGTTTTCTCGCAACGGGTGATCATATTCGTCCGCGTAAGCACACGACAATTTTGCTGAGCTAGTTGTCCCACTTGTCGCTAGCGTGGAACTCACAGGAGCTGTTCTTGGAGCTGCAGTCGTAGTTCCCTGATTCGTTGTTTGGTTGGGAGACGCTCTATTCGATTCACTCTGATTCGCTGACCGATTCGGAGACGCAGAGGCCGCAGTACTCGTGCCCTGATTGGTTGTCCTGCTGAGTCGGTTCTGATTGGACGAAACAATTGAAAGTGAAGCTGACGAAGATGGTTGTTCTTCTAAATTAGCACCATTTTGCAGAGAGATTGCACGGATTTGTCTATTTGCGGATGACGATGATACTAAAGGTAAATTATGATCCAATAACCTTGCATTATTCTCAAAACTTCTAAGGTCTGAACTCATTTGACCTTGCGGATTCCAATTATTATGTACGAATTCTTGATCTGGCGTGATACGCGAAGGTCCAGCCAACGCCACGTGATCAAGTCCAGGGTTACTTTCTCTTCCCGTAAATATTATATTTGGCTCTCTCCGAGGTGGTCCAACACTATAATCGTTGATTCGTCTGGCCGAAGTTTCGAGGGTTGAAACACGTTGATGCTCATGGCTCATAATTGTGCAACAACTGAAAAAATACAATCTACAAGTTCCAAAACTTCTCTGCATAAGGAACAAAATGACATTAAGCTAGTTTCAAACTTTCTCAGTGTGAATGAAGAAAAACTTAAGAAAACTTCAAAAACACACGCTGAGATTACTTTATATCCATAGCTGGGAAAAAGAAAGGAATTTTAGAAACAGAACCAAATTAGGAAAACTCATCAATTCCATCAATACAAAGAAAAATAAATGAGTGAATTTCTTGCACAGACGCAAAGTTACAGATCGCAAACACTAGTTAAAAATGAAGAAAAATTTAAAATAAAGGTTGAAAATGTTTCAAAACCTTGAAATGACAGGAGTAGCCGGTTGCTATGAACAAAAAACACAAACCGATTGAGGATGAAAAACCAAAAAAATCCAAGTTTTTATAGGGCAATTATTTTTAATTAGGCTTCCTGGTCTAGAACTTAACATTAAGCTCAGGCTTAAAACAAGCTAGCGTGTAACGCAATTCCGGTGCTGCAAACACATTAGTAACGTGAAAGTTGTTTATATATAAACTAAATGAAAAAAACAACGAAATGAATGCAACTCATAAACGAACCCTTAAAGGACAAACAGCATTAAACCGCACTTCAATATTAAAAACATTGAATCATATTGTTTTGCAAAATTATCAAATTCATCAAATTCATAATCCAGCGTAACTAATTTTGAAATTTCAGAATCTTTTTTCTAAATTTAATTGTAATGCTAATGAAAAATTTTGAAATATCAAAATAACAAAAAATTCGAAAACTCAATGAAAGAAGCAAAAAATAAAGGATGGGAGGCAACATCTGCATCTGCTGGAAGTAACCTTACGTAAACCCATCAAAGATTCGACAATTTTTTTTTGAAATTTAACACATTCGAAAATTTTCAAAAAAGATAAAAACCACATATCTAAGAAAGTAAAAGGCGCTGGGCAGTCATATTTGGAGTCCACATAAACATCCCGAGAGTACCTTGAGAGCATGTCGCCATAGTAGAGAGTATTTTAAACTTTGTGAAGTTTAAGATCTTGAGGTTTTGATAATTTTTGAAAGAGCATAAAAAACGACATATGACCAAAACTAAGATAATTTGAGCAATCAAACTTGAAGGCACGATCTGCAACCTCTGAGAATACCCTGAGACCACTCCGCTATAGCGTTGGAAATTTCAAATTTTGAAATGTTTTTTTTTTATTCAAGTTTTTTCAAAATTTTTTAAAAAATTTTTGAAAACAGGTCATATCTCGGAAAACATGTCATATCTCGGAGCAGTCAAATTTGTATGGAAGATTTGCACGCCTGAAAGTACTATGACAGCTCTTCAAACCAGAGAGTTAAGACTTCCTGAAGTTTTTTTTTCTATCTAAGTAATTTGAAAATTTTGAAAAAAACTTTTATATCTAAGTTATTTGAAAGTTTTTGAAAAAATCAAAAAAATGTCATATCTCGAAAACTAAAAAAATTGAGACATGTTTTGAAGCAAAATTTGGAGTTTTTCAGAGTATCCTGACAGCACGAAACTACAGAGTTCAGAATTGAAATTTTCGTGGATTTTTTTGAACCTAAGTTTTATGAAAACTTTCGAAAAAAAAAAATCACCAGAGTCTTCGTATCTCGTGAACTGAAAAAATATGTGTATTCATTTTTTGAGGCCCAATTTTGAGGCAGCATCGCACTTTTGAGTTGCTTATTTCAAACTGGAAGAAAAAAAAACTGATATCAAGCTGAAAACTTTCTTCACCATTGCAATTTACGATAGAGCTTAAACGTGCCAAAACTCTTTCGTTAAATAAGCGAAAACAAGACGTTACAAAATCTTAAGCATGGCGAGATAGTGAAATCATGGTGAGATAGTGGCCGAGAAATCTTATTCAACAGAAGCGAAGCCGACCTTTGCATGAGCTGGAAAAAAAAGCAAACAAGTCATTGCAAACTAGCCGACTAAATGAGACTAAAACCGCAAAGTCGAATTTTTAATGTCGAAAAAAATTAGATCTATGAAAAATTTATCATGTTCATCTCTTTTTTTTGTATGGAGTTCGTTTTGAGAAAAACATGCCAAGTAAGACAACTGAATGGTAAAAAAAATAGCTTGGCAACAAAACTTAGGAAGCGGTTATGAAGCCAATATTACTTACAGTAGAAAGCTGTTGAGACAAAAAAAATATCGCAAAAATTAAAGTGCCATCAGACACAAAAAATCAAATTCTTATTTGCTCATAAAACGGCTGAAAATGAGGTGACTAAAGCCGATATACTATAAACCAAAACCTCTTAGGCCGAATAAATTCAAATAAAAGTTGAAATCAAGCCATTAAATTCCTCGTTTGAAGGGCGACTGGTTAACTAAAGAGCTCATAATTGATGAATCACGATTAAAAAGGTTCTTCTCTATAAATCAGGATTGAAAAGACATTTATACGATAAACCTTGCAAGCATATCGCATGTTAGTATGTGGTACCTAAATTGGCGCGAAACAAATTAATCCAAAATGTCTCTTCACTTGTAGCACATATAGGGCGACGCCAAGCACCGCAAGGTGAAAAGTAGGCAAATCGGAGCTTCGAATTGCAATAAAACATAAACGTAGCATTGCAAACTAGCCGACAGAAAATAAAGCCAAGCCAAGCCAAAATAAAGCCTTGAAAAGTAGATCGATTAAAATTTTCATGTTTGCCTCGGTTTGTATTGAAAATTATTCATTTTGGAAAAAAAACATGCCAAAAAAATTGAATTGAAAGGTAGCATCAGAAGAAAACTTACTCAGCGGTAGCGAAAATACCTCAGCAGACACCCCGTTGACACGACAAAAAAGAGAACTGAAATTATAATAAATCGGGGCAAGTAAATATACAACCAAAATAAAAAACCACCGAAGTCATCTTGAGAACGAAGTTATTTACGGTAAAAATAGTCCAGTATCCGGTTGCAATAAAAAAATTCCCTTGGTTATCACCAGAGCAAAATGTATTTTTGATTCATCTGAACTCATTCAAAAATACTTATATAATTTCTCGAAAACGCTGCCGAACAACGGTAAACTTTAGTTATTGGAAAAAATGAATGGCCGGGGCGTAATTGTCTCATAAATATTGGCTTGTTTCCAATATTACTACCGAACAATTACTGGAAATATTTGTGAAAAAACTCACCTATTTAAAGATCCCATAATTAAGGATTAGTTACAGTTTTTCATAATTGGCGCAAAGCTAGTGGGGCACGATTTCGAGAACTGAGATGGTGAATTGATATCATTCTAGGGTTGCGTTATTGTTATTCTACAGTTCAAAGCGACCTTTATTTGAGAACTACTGTTGCTTGTCATGAGAGTCAAACACCGTACGAACAAAATGCAAATTAACGCCACTTACCAGGATCGAAAGCAAACGAGAAACAAATTTGTAAAAGCTATTTGTGTAGTTTTATGTATCAATTCCACCAAAGTCAGGATGGCTATTTATCAGCCAAAGACTATTACTGTTAATGAACTACCAAATCACTCACTATTATTTCCACAGCAAATACTATTTTTAACTGTATTTTAAACTCAACAAATAGATTTCAACAATCAAGTTTTTGATTGACATGATGAATGTATAAAAACATAGCATTGGTACTAAATCGGTGCTGAGAAGAATTGAACTCTGAATAAAATTATTTACTTATCAGTGATATAATTAGCTTAAGAATAAATATAAAGCGCCTCATTTAAAAACCAAGAACCTGAAGGTTGAGCTCTCAATCAAATAATATCTTGACTAATGCCACTCAAATCACGATTTATGTCCGTGATTAAAACCGATACTTAAAATTATCTACAATAAAAGAAAATACAGAGATCTTGATACCACTTTTGGCAGTTTGAGTAATATGAGCTAATTTTGTTGTATTGACAACCAATATGACAATCTGGTTTAAATAACAAGAAAAAGCAAGCTTTCAAAAAATCAATTCTTATATTTATTAACAAATTATTTTTTAAACAATTTCTTTAAGATTGGACGTAACGAATATTGATTGACTGAAATAAAACTATGAAAAGCATCATCGGAAAGCAGATTAATTCAATGCGAATGGTTGCGTCCTTTTGGAAACAGCAGAATTATTCGACTAGTAGTGTAATCTTCACGTCATCGTGCACACCTGTAGTTAACATATTCATTGCTTTTTCAAAGAAAATTTTTAAAAAAATCCGCATTCGACAAACCTCTCCTTAAAAGAACTTTCTAGGTAAATGCAGATATTTATTTTAACACCTGAAACCATAAACTCAGTGCTTTAATTAAAGTTATGAGATACTATCGCCAAAATATTATCTGATTAACCCTGGGCCTTAAGTGTCTTTAAAGTTTTATGCGCAAACAGCGGATTGAT
Source organism: Symsagittifera roscoffensis (assembly GCF_963678635.1). Taxonomy (NCBI): domain Eukaryota; kingdom Metazoa; phylum Xenacoelomorpha; order Acoela; family Convolutidae; genus Symsagittifera; species Symsagittifera roscoffensis. The sequence goes on from NC_087068.1 coordinate 13,257,317, forward strand.
TAAGCTGTGTAGCCCTTCAAGCCTTATGTATTTTATGAGCGCGATTTCGGTTACAGAACACAGCCCGCCAAGAGCTAAAAAACGTTATTACACTAAATAAAAACAGACCTTGTGCGACACAAAACACAAAAAAACACAGACCACTTCCGATACAGAAATAATATTTAAAGAAAGACTTTGTGGCCATTTTTAGTTACGGAACACAGCCACTAGAGAGCTGAAAAAAGCTATTACACTAAAAAAAAACAGACTTCGTGCGATACAAAATACTAAAAAAAAACACAGACCACCTTGCGATACAAAAATAATATCTGAAAGAAAGACTATCTAAAAACGCGACAAACTAACTATTCTTAAAAAAAACAAGTTGTTAAAGACTAAACGCGGATCTAATTCGACAAACTCCAAACACCGGCATAGGAATTATAACTTGAACAGCGATAAAACAGCGATATATGATGAAATCAGATAATTTTATAATTTCAGAAAGTTTAGGTAAAATGCTTTAATCTTTGCTATTTTGACTTCAGATGAAAGATATAAACATTAAACAAGACTGCTTGTAGACCAGGGCAAAACCCTGAATGTTGCGACTACTCTCTATATCTGAATCAAAATATCACAATTTTTTTTCTAAACTTTGTTTCTATATTTTTGTTTCTCAATTTATTCACCACAAGCTATATAAAGTACCAAGTGATATATTCTGCACGTAATAACATTTGAAAAAGGGCAAGTTACTCGCTCAGTTCAATTTGGAAGTAACTAATTTGCAGCTTACGCTTTAATATAAAGAAACATATTTTCACGCGTTAATAATGCCAAATTGAATTATAGTCGTCAAGAAGTCTCAAACCATTATAACTTTGTGAAAATTGATCACAGGTGAAATGTCTTTTTATATTTGTGCTCCAGAGAGCAATATTTCAGATGATTTAAAAAATTTGCATCAGAAAAATTGCTTCGTTTGAAAGACGAAAAAAAGAAAACTGAGAATTAACGTTTTTCACTCACAGAAAAAATTGGTCAAGACTTCATGGAACTAAATTACTTTAACCACAACAGAGATCCATCAAAGTAATTGATTTTTTTTTTTAATCATCACATAAGTAACAAAAACTACGCTTTCGAAATGACGCGGGCAGAACATAAGCAGACAAACGATATCCCCAAAAATTATTTAAAAAAACTTTCCAGCAGAAAACTTTCAACTCAGAATCAGAAGAGCTTCTGGCCAAAATTTAACCCGATACATTTGACTCCCAAGCATATGCGTTACCTTTACTCTTTAGCTCTTAACACACTTCCTCTCAAAAGTTAATGAGACTTCAAAGATTTTTTAATCGATCAGAATTAAAAGAACTAAATTCTTTTCAAAATTGAGATGGAAGAAAGATTGCTGGTGAAATGATCGTACTTTCATTTAGCGACCGCGATTTGAAATCCAACTCACTAGTACCTATAAATGACGAAGAAAAATCCAAGACATTAACTACAAAAAACGCATGCCCTGAATGAGTGCATATAAAAAAAAACAGAAAAAACACAGTCTTGTATTTTCTGTTTTTTGCTTTGAACTGTTTTGTATTCAATACAAAACAGTTCAAAAATCAAGACAATGAACAAAACACAATCCAATACAAAACATTCCAAGCTCATTTTAACGATCAAATACTACCAAGCCGACTGTCGGTTTGAGGTCACCGGTGAGCACGCTAAGCGCGTCGCGTCGATAACCGGCTCTTATTCTCCTATAGAGCCTTAGCCTCTGATGGCAAGCTCGCAACAATTTGGCCCGACTGAGGCGGTCACTATTTTGTTGTTTACCTTGTTTGAATTAAGACAATTCTTGTCCTACAGGCTCCGCCTTTTAAAAACAACAATTGTTTGGATCGTTTTGTACTGGATTGTTTTCCGTCCAATTTTATACTTTTCCGATTTGTTTTGCATGGGACTGGTTTGTACAGACACGCTTGAATGAGTGAATATAGCAAACAGAGAAAAGAAAGTCAAGGAAACAATAAATGCATTACACCTTGAAGTTTTTCTTTATTTTCGAGATACTTTTCTGATGCACACCTAATTGACCAAACAAGAGAATACTGGATCAAAAAAAAATTTTCTTGTTCCGTTGAGAAATCTAAAATTTAAACCCACTTCTGAGATTCGAAAAATATCAAAAGTCAAACCACCGAAACCAAAGAAATGAGCTTAAGCAAAGTTTAATTTTTTTTGACTTATAACCAATACCACACGATCTTGGTCCACTAATATTTAAAAACAGGTTGAAAATTTGAAACCACGCTGCAAGAATAGCCATCCGAACACAGATTCTGGTGCAAAAGAAAAAATTTAGAAAAAATTCTGAGATAGAAAAAATTTTGGGTTGTATTTGGGTGTTCGACGTTTAGTCTAATTTATACAAACACAAGGAAAGAAAGATTAATATTCCAACTAACCATAAACTTGTAAAAGAAAAAAATAAGAAAAGGTTTCGAAAAAATCCTAAAAACTTTAAATTTGAAACTTCTCGATTTACTGTTTGGATTTATTTCGCATCGAAAACAAGGGACATTAAATTGTGTGCTAACCTCATAGCTACGGGCAGCCCCAATGTTAGCTCCGACCAGAGTGGAAAAAAAATTGTCAATTGCGGTATTTTTCCAAGCAAAACTAGGTACCATTATAAACGCTAGTTGGACATAAATACTCAATTTCATATAAATCTCTATTAATTCTCAATTTCATATTATTATATTAATCTCTTCCAGTCGCTAATCAGATTATTTTAGCGTTGCGAAAAACTTTTGTCTTTATTTTTCCGTTTTTCTACTAATTTACGAAGGAAACGGATGAAAAAATCCCTTACTAACACTGCTGCTATTTCAAGTTATTTTCGTTAGTATCACCTCATTCGTGCACACATTTCCCTGATTCAAACATCTCCCACTACCTTAAAAAACCAGCGAAACTCATAAAAAAGCGGGAATTACAGAAAGAAGAATTTATTTTAATTAATTCAATATTGATTTTAATCCTTATTTTTTAAATTACCTTACGCAGATAATTTTTATCAGAATTTTCTATGCTATAGCAAACGGATATCTTCCGTTGTTACTCTTTTCAGTGTTACTCTTTTGCACTTTAATCAACGTATTGAAACTTTACTATCACTCCAGGCAAAACTACTACAATAGAGATGCTACAATTGACGGGTGAATTAGGGGAAAAAATCTTTTTTTTTGTAAAGTTTTGTTTAAAACAAAAGAACGCTGTTATGGTGATTTCAAAGGACACGGGTGATCCCTTGAAATACGATTCTTTTTCATTATTCAGTTCTAGCGTATGTTGCTTCAACATCAAAAAATGTTGCTTTACTATTGATATAATGACGCGTCTCGAGCTACCAGCGTCTTAATCAAATGGCGACGATAAAGCAAAATCAAATTATGCTCTTTATTGAAAACAACGAAGGGAAAAAAGCAATGAATAGTTTTAAAAAAATAAGAACCCTGCAAAAGCAGCTCGCTATCATACGAGACTATCTTCTTCTTTTTGGCGGCTTTGAGGGTTCCAACTAGAGCTTCGAAGATGTTGGCACATTTATCGTCGGCAAAAAGAACTCCGAACGTCACGACTGGCCGTCCATCAGAGTTGGATTCCTCAGAGAGACGTTTGATCTCTTCTTTCAACATTTCAACTTCTTTTTCAACGTCCATCGAATCAATTTAATCTGAAGTGCCAAAAATTACAACAATGGAAACCAAATAAGTGAACTTTAAATTGCCACAAAAGACCTCAAAAGTCCACCCTAACGGCTTCACTAAAGAACACTTCGTTTAAAATTTCAAAAAAAAATTCTGAGAAAAATGAGCTCATTTCTGTCTGCTTCCAACCTGTCTTGCATAAAATGTGTAGATATGTTTCTTTATCTAGCCATGGTCAGACATTATGTTTTTAGGAAATCGCTACACTGTTAAGGCTAACTAGACAAACGGCAATATTGATGCTTTTGTTCAGGCCACAATTTTTGAGAACTCTCCAAACTTCAAGGGCCTCAAAAGCAACTTCAAATAGGAAAACATGATGATACTTTTGAAAAATGTGATTCTGATTTAGAAAATAATCGCGGTTCAAGATTTGCTGCTTCTATGACGTTCTAAAAATTGCGTCAACATTAGAGAGTTGAATGATTTAATGTAACAACAATGTAATTGAACAAAAGCAACCCAGGATGAAAAAAAGGCAATTCACTAACTATTAGAAATTAACTATTACTTGGGAGGTCAGTTACTAATGGTTGAAGCATTGAGAATTACTCGTACAGCAATCAAATCAGATTATGTCCTTAATGAATTGGGTTGATAGACTTGCTTAACTTAGCGGTAATTTTGCACTTCGCCTCTCATGCGAAGTAACAGAGAAAAGTTCGAAAAGAAAACATTGAACTTTAGCCAGCAATTGGCTTTGAAAAAAGTAGGCCAAATTAAACCAATCAATACATAATATTCAATTAAATCATGATCAATTTCAATTTTATATTCACAAAGGGTGAAAAATAGCTCGGTTGTTGGACATTTTTTGAACAACAAGAGGTCGTTTTTTACCGCAGGTGGGTTAAAACCTTCCAACATATTACTCAACTTCTGATCAATTCCGGTTAAAATTAAGTCAAAAACACTGGAGTGAGACTGTGTGCAACAGCAAAACAGTCACAAGCATTTAAAGATTTTGCTGCACCCAGATTTTGCGATGAACCGAAATTTAAAGAATACTATTTGGACCACATAAGAACGGCCTATTTTTTTTTGATATATCGTAAATAATTTGCAAATAAAAAGTCTTTTTTGTTTTATGAGACTCCCAGAGTTTTAAAGGTCCCATACTCTACGGGTGGGACCTAGGAAGAAGTGGATCCCAATAAATCAATAGTCTTGAATACGCAGATCCATAAGTAGGACTTTTGGACAAACAAAAAAGTAGCCGTAAACAAGCAAGGGCAGCCGTTTGCTGCGCAAGAAGCACTTAATGCTCGGACCACAATCATAAAACATAGCCAACAGGCACTTGGATAAGAGTCAATGAACGCACTTAAATAAAAAAAAAACTGTTATTTCGAAACAAGAACCCACTTTCGTAAATGGAGCGCGCAGTTTCCCTAAGTTTTAGCAGACGAATTTGAATTACTCAAAAAAAGCTTTAATACGTAAGTGTATTCACAAAGACATTAATAAGTATGAATGCACTTCTGTAGTTATTACAGCATTTTAGGACTTATCACTGAAAAAAATCAACATCAAGACCTAGACATGCAAAAATATTTCATACTTTTACTTACTAAAGTTCATTACAAATTTACATGCACAAATATGACAGCTTCCCATAAAAGTACCAAAAATCACTTTGAAGCTCATAGAGGACCTAAATCAAAAAAGAATTACTTCGTTCATTATAACTTAAAAAATAGGTTGAAAAACAGACTGCAAATTTCTGTTCACGAGTATTGAGACACAGAGGCGAAGTTTCACTTCGCAAACACCAGCGGGATTACGACAAAAAGCAGCTCTAGAAAAAGCAATAACAAAAAAACTGAAATGAGCCTCGAATTAGCAAAAATTTGGTTAGGTCTAGGATTCGATCTGCGACCTACTGCAATCAAAATACTTTGAGTCTTACGCACTAACCACTCGGCCACGCATGGTTAACCACCGACAAACACTAGTCACGAATAAAGAAGCTACATATGCTAATAAATTGCCAATGCCATTCAGCAAAAGTGGCACCCAATACAAATAGACACATTTTTGCAAGTAATAAATTGGAATATAACAAACTGAAGACATCCACACCAACTGAAAGCATGTAAAAAAGCAAAGCATAAAGCCACTTTATGTATAAATTATGCACTTATGATTGTTATGCTGTCTGAAACAATTTTTTTTTCGGTTCATTTGATGAAACAAAAATGCATCAAATGTGTTATTTTATTACGATTCGAATTTGGAACCACATGCTATCAAAAAGTTGTAAAGGTGTTCCAAAATAGGCACCAATATTTGCGACTTAGGTTAGAAAAATAGGTTCTTAATAATACACTAAGCTGACGCTAGTGTAAAAAGTGTTCGGTTCAACAACACTTTAAAGCATTGCATCCTAGTTTGCGGCATAAGTCGATTAAATGCAAAACACACAGAGGTATTTCAAAGTTTCGCACCATTTGCGATACATCACATGATAGCGTGACGAGTAAAAAAAACGATATCGAAAAAAATTAGACCCATGAAAATTTTCATCTCACGATTTGCCTCAAATGAAAATCATTTTGAGGAAAAAATTCCAAAAAAGACAATAACCAGCGTTAGATTATTCAGCATTACAATTTTTTGTAGCGGAAATTAAGCCGACAATAATAGGGTAATAGTCAGTTGAGCCGAGAAAAACCAACCTTGACAAAAAAAACTGTTCTAGTCCCCTCAACAATCAAAACTTTTTTTGCTCTTCAAACTACTCAATATGAAGGCAATTTGCCAATCTAGCATATGCCTAAAGCTATAAAGTCAAATATACCTTTCAATTAAAAAAAACAGACAAACAAATTGAAAAATTGGAGTTTGTATTTTACAACCAAGAATACATCCAATTTTTGAATTTCGAAGAAAAAATAGATGGCCTTAAAGCTTTAAGAATTTGTAGAACAATTTATGATGGACACTTTTTGTTATATTTGCCCAATTCAATTGAGAAAACTGGATCAATAGGTAAAACTTTCATTTCACTGGGAAACCTGATGAATAAATTCAATTTTCGAAACTAGTAGTCGATCACGTTTTTCGTGACCTTTAAGATTTGCTGTTCGATAGTAGAGTTTGCCTTCCTTTTAACAATGGAAATGCACTGAACTTAACAAGAAATCACAGGTCAAACCGCGAAAAACAAAAATTAAGACTCACTACGAAAACTACTCTTAAAAAGAACAGTTATAGAAACAATAGAAATGGTAAATAGAAACAGGTCCCAATATGTTTATGGGTTTGGACAGGTCTGTTGGTAGTCCACTTTTTACAGGTGAGTCCTGTTAACCAAGCTCTTTACAGAAATCGAATTTTTTGTACCCGGTTGCAATACATTTTCTAATCTAGCCAATTAAAGTAGCTAGCCACGAAGATGAGAATTTATATTTTTTGATAAACACTAGCCGTCAGAAAATTCTCTACTTATCACTGTCAACAAAGTAAGCACATTTCGAGAATCCGATAATAGTGAAAATGGAAACCTGGTGATTTTTATGGAAAAAATCTGGCCTTTAAGTCGTTGTGGCTGAGAAGACAACTGAGTTTTCTGATCCTTATCAGAAGATAACCAAAGTTGTAAAACAAAACTCACCTGTGGTTCAAAACGATTGTTTTTTTTAAAGCTCAAGTAGGTTTTAATTTGTGGCGACTACATATACATTGGAACTTGCCCTCGTACTTGATCAGTCGGCTCTAGCAATGAATTAAACACCACCACATTAATTTAGAGAATATCATAGCGACAAATGAAATTTTGTGTTAAATAATAAGAGCCTAAGGAGGGAAATAAAAAGGGAAAGAGTCTAAAATTCAATACACTAACCTTGTTTTCGGAACCCGCGCTGGGTGGAAAAAAGCAGAACTAGAAGTACTGCCACTCAATTATTTATCTTTTGTTGCCTGGGGAGCACAAGATAAATAAATTTGGAAGACTGGGGTGATATAGGAATGAAACGAAATGCTATCGCGACATCAAACCAGCAGGAAATCATTCAATTTTCAGATCAAACAGAAAGCGAGAATATAGGGTTGCTTCAAAGTTAATCCTTTTAGATCAGATTAAAAGAAAAATTAGAAAGAGCCTCTTCGTCTCTGAATTGAAAGTGGGGATTGGATCAATGAAATGTAGATGGCGTAAGATTCAGGAGAGGGGAAAGGGGGGAGGGGTTAAAAAGAGATAAAAAAAAGAATAAGGAGGTTCAAATTAAAAGGTAGGTTGAAATTTAAAATGAGGCTGAACAAATAGAAAGAAGAAGTGATTAATTCCACTCACAATACAACCCAAAGACAAAGAAGAATATCCTCTTATTTTGCAGGCAAATTGGCAAAAATGACTTTACGTCACAAGTTAAGAGCGGAAACGTTCATGGTAACTTTAGCAGAAGTAATTCACGCGGGCACAAATTGGTTTAAGTGAAAAGGGCAGCGCAAAATGAGGCAGAAAATATGAAATTTCAGGTCACAAGAGAGGTGAAAATTTCAACTTTGCGTCATAAAAACGTGCGCTTAAGATAATTAATGCCAACTGCAAAATTAAAGCAACTTGATAGGACAGACTTCATATATGCATGTGACCACAGAGTAGAAAAAGTCTAAAAATATACACTATCTCTGGAAAATAGTTATCTATTTTAATAACCACTGGAAAATATGTACAGAAATAAGCTTTTTCTGTGGCGAATATAGTCACTTGCTTAGTTACCCTGTGGTTATTGCATCCGAAAATATAATAAAAAATTCATCTCTGCTGGAGTTACCAATGAACAAACCAATAACTTCATATTTGCTCTTCACTTTTTTTCCTATTTCGCTGCCGCCATCTGAAAACACCATCAATATACCAGACTGTAAAAACAATTAATAATGTTTGCAAGCTAGTATTTCCATGTAAAGGGGATGGATCTGTGATCTGTCTATCTCAAATACAGGCTTTTAGCAGTCTACATTTTAGATGACAAGTATTTGTATGAGCTTGTAGCATACAAAAAAGCTAGCGTAACAAAAACGCCACGCATAATATCCTTTCTGCGAAAACGTATGTCTACCTAAAAGTTTGTCAGCTTTAATTCCTAGTGGCGTCTTTTAAGGCAGGTGATTTCACTTATTTGTGAAGGTGTTTAAAACTCTTCATTTTCCATCCCCTTTTAATGGTATGTCGCTTCCTCCTTTTTCGCCATCTTAAGCTCTTGACACAGCTTTCTACGAGCTTGTATGACGTTCTGGTGTCGAAACTTCAACACTACAGATTTAATAAAAGTGCGAGACAGCGGTAAGCAGTTTTCAATACGCCAAATAAGGCTAAATTATGGATACACAGATATTGCAACTGCCATAAAAAAAGCTAAGATCTTTCGTCTCGAGACAGTTAAAGTGTTTTAAGGTGGTCCTTTGTTACCGGGGTCTTTCTCGGAAACACTTAGCCGATGTCTGGTCCGGTAATAATGGAATGCGGTCTGTATGTAGACAACCGCGTATTCATACTCGTCAATAAGCAGACAAATACTGTATTAACCAATCAGAATCGAGATGGGAAAGCAAATTTACAAAATAAATAATTATTAAGTTCTCCCTTGTCTTGATTCTGATTGGTTAATATAGTATAAGTGTGCCTACTGACGAGTATGAAAACACAGTTGTCTAAATGATGCTACGCAACCGGTAATACTATAGCTACACTTTGCTCAAATGAGGTGGTGAAATAAACTTTAGATCCCGGTGTGGAACAAATGATAGCATTGTGCGTGACAAAGTAATGGTTCGCCAAAAAATATGAGCACATAACGGCTGAACTGAATTTGAGGCGATGAAGTTCCTCGTTTGTCGTTACCTACTTAAAAAGATCAAAGTCGATATTCTGAGTGTTACTGGTCAAAAAACCAGATATGGGAAAATTAAGCGCGTGAATTACTGCTACAGAAGGTAGGCCGAAAAGCGTAGAAGTCCATATATAAACCAACACAAAATCCGATATAGCAATCATTGTTGATAAATATGTCTTTTTTGATTAAGACGATTAAAAGCCCTGAAAGTTTAGAAGCTCTCAACAAGAGGCTTCAATAAAGAGAAACATATATAAAAATTGAAAATTAAGCCGACAAAAATACACCAGAAAAACAAAAGTTCGAATAATCAAATATTTCCAGAAATAAGTCAAATTATTAGGTACCGAAAAAAAGGTCCGTCCAGGATTCGAACACCGGACTTTAAGATCCCAGAGCACGCACTTTACTGCTATAAAAGCGTTTTAATGGTATGTCGCTTACTCCTTTTTCGCCATCTCAAGCTCTTGACACAGCTTTCTACGAGCTTGTATGACGTTCTGGTGTCGAAACTTCAACACTACAGATTTAATAAAAGAGCGAGACAGCGGTAAGCAGTTTTCAATACGCCAAATTAAGCTAAATTATGGATACACAGATATTGCAACTGCCATAGAAAAAAGCTAAAATCTTTCGTCTCGAGACAGTTAAAGTGTTTTAAGGTGGTCCTTTGTTAGAGGGGTCTTCCTCAGAAACACTTAGCCGATGTCTGGTCAGGTAATAATGGAATGCGGTCTGTATTTAGACAACCGCGTATTCATACTCGTCCATAAGCAAACGAATACTGTATTAACCAATCAGAATCGAGATGGGAAAGCAGATTTAAGAAATAAATAATTATTAAGTTCTCCCTTGTCTTGATTCTGATTGGTTAAAATAGTAAAAGTGTGCCTACTGACGAGTATGAATACACAGTTGTCTAAATGATGCTACACAGTTGTCTAAATGATGCTACGTAACCGGTAATTCTATAGCTACACTGTGCTCAAATGAGGTGGTGAAATAAACTTTAGATCCCGGTGTGAAACAAATGATAGCATTGTGCGGGACAAAGTATTGGTTCGCCAAATAATATGAGCACATAACGGCTGAACTGAACTTGAGGCGATGAAGTTCCTCGTTTGTCGTTACCTACTTAAAAAGATCAAAGTCGATATTCTGAGTGTTACTGGTCAAAAAACCAGATATGGAAAAATTAAGCGCGTGAATTACTGCTACTGAAGGTAAGCCGAAAAGCTTGGAAGTCCCTATATAAACCAACACAAAATCCGATATAGCAATCATTGTTGATAAAATGTCTTTTTTGATTAAGACGATTAAAAGCCCTGAAAGTTTAGAAGCTCTGAACAAGAGGCTTGATTAAAGAGAAACATATATAAAAATTGGAAAACAAGCCGACAAAAGCACACCAGAAAAACAAAAGTTCGAATAATCAAATATTTCCAGAAATAAGTCAAATTATTAGGTACCGAAAAAAAGGACCGACCAGGATTCGAACACCGGACTTTAAGATCCCAAAGCAAGCACTTTACTGCTATACAAGCGTGAAGGGGCTTCGAAGGTTTTGAGGTCCCATAAAAAGGCAAGTTCAAAATCTTATAAGCTGTTCACTGGATAAAAAGTCTGGTTCCCGATTGCATGTCATTTGCTCTCGCAAATGAAATCACAATATGTTGTCAATATAAATTTTTAATCGAATAAATCGTAAGCTCTTCGAATACCAGGAACATTCTATGATTGACAGAGTTTTTCAAGATGGTCCTTTGTTAATGGTGTCTTCCTCAGAAACACTTAACCGATGTCTGGTCCGGTAATAGTATAGCTACACTGCCCTCAAATGAGGTGGTGAAACAAACTTTAGATCCCGGTGTAAAACAAATGATAGCATTGTGCGGGACAAATGGTTTGTTCGCCAAATAATATGAGCACAATTGGTGAATTGAATTTGAAGCGATGAAGTTCCTCATTTGTCGTTACCTACTAAAAAAGAACGATCAAAGTCGATATTCTGAGTGTTACGCCAAATAATATGAGCACATAATGGCTGAATTGAATTTGAGGCGATGAAGTTCCTCATTTGTCGTTACCTACTAAAAAGATTAAAGTCGATATTCTGAGTTTCACTAAATAAAAAACCAGATATGGGACAATTAAACGCTTGAATCACTGCTACGGAAGATTAGCCGAAAAGCGTGGAAGTCCCTAGGAAAACCAACACGAAATCCGGGATAGCAATCATTGTTGATAAATATGTCTTTTTTTGATTAAGACGATTAAACGCCCTGAACGTTTAAAAGCACTAAACAAGAGGCCTGATTAAATAAACAACGATGACTTCCGCATGATAAAAATTTGTGGCTTTTATTTCAATTAACTTGAAAGAGAGTCTAAAAATACAGACGTTTAAACGGTATTTTAAACTGCCCTTTTTAAAACTGATTTGATACACAGGTACAATGTACGAAACTGAAAAAAAAGATTGTCTGAAGAAAATATTCACTTCCTTTTCCAAAACGTGTCTGCATTCCAATTGTTAACGTAGCTGTCAATCATTAGTTGAAACAAAAATACCAAAAAAAACATGAAGTAAACGAAATCAAAGGCCATGTTGATTCGCCAAGTTATGTAAGCAGAAAAAAATGAAACATATTTTTGGAATTTCGAACTTAATCAACTAAATGTTTTTTGAAAATTCTAAAATCTTTGAAGATATACATTTTTTTCGATAAAATTACCAGAATTAGAAGATTGGATCGAAAAGATGAACAAGTATAGTAGTTAAATTCAATTTTGAAAACGACCAGTTTTTCGTCATTGTTCCGAACATTTGAAAAATGGGGAGGAGCTTTGTAGTCGGATTTGTTTGAGTTTTTGCCTTTTTTTTTGGTTTCCAAGCAAGATCAAGACCCAAAATTAATCATCGAAATGGGCTAATAGATACATCATATTAAAGCCTTCTCAGTCGTGATTCGAACGACATAAAAATGTTTCTCAGTGTCGAGAAAAATGTTTCTCAGTGTCGGTTTGGGATTTTGGCTTTAAATCTAATTTCGAACGCTTGAAGCAAGCCAGCAGATTTAATATAAAAGGATAAATTGTGAAACTGTAGGCAAAATGTTTACTGAAACTTATACTGCGTTTTTGGAACAAATTGAATTTTTTTTTCTGATAAATTTTCCACAAAACCGTTTACCGATTTTCCTATTTTTCTATTACTGTCGAATATACCTAAAATTCAGGTTTGCTTCAGATACTTTCATCACACCACGCTCAAGAAACATTAATTTGAAAAAAGCAAGAGAAAAATTTTCATGTAATTTTTTTTCAGAATTTGGTCAAAACATTCTGAGCTACTTGCACAGCAACCGGGTACTCTTGTTTTTTTTTTGTGATTAAAGAAAATTTTTTCCTTCCGTTTGACCTAGAAACAGTTGATCGTTAACAATATTTAAGACATATTCTGAAAAAAAAAATCACGCGACCTGAATAATCACCCTACTCTTTTCAAGGTTTAACACCTGATTAGAAAAACTTACCGCAGCTTAAAACACTGCCAAGGAAATAAGACAAGCAAAATAGACGCCGTTGACTGACAGGAAATTAGACCAAATAGCAGAACGCATTTCAAAAATTTATACTTTTCAGATTTAACATTTTTTATTAACAACAACGATTCATAATAAATAATTTGACCAAAAGAAAAAGAGACAGAAATCACTAAGTAGAAAAAACACTTAAAAAGGAAATACATCAGCAAAAGTCTGGAAAACACAAACGCAAAACACAATCTTTAGCATTAAATAAAAAATAGTATCGGTGACCGAGAAGCCACAAGGACGATAATACTTCGCTAGACGACCGTTTAGTCGAAAACAAAAAAATGCCCGAAAAAACCTCATGAGTTGATATGTTTCACTACTCGAAGATAGTATATTTCAGACCTCTAGAAACATAAAAAAATTGGAAATTAAGCCGTCAAAAATACACCAGAAAAACAATAGTTCGAATAATTAGATATTCCCAGAAATTAGTCAAATTCTAAGGTACCGAAAAAAAACAAGGTCCGGCCAGGATTCGAAGACCGGACCTTAAAATCCCAAAGCACGCGCTTTTTCGCTGTACAAGCGTGAAGGGTTTCGAAGGTTTTGATGTTCCATAAAAAAGCAAGTTCAAATTCTTATAAGCTATTTACTGAATAAAAGTCTATTTCGCGATTACAAGTCATTTGCTCTCGCAAGGAAATCACAATATGTTGTCAATAAAAATTTATACTCGGTTAAATCATAAGCTCTTCGAAAATCAGGAACATTCTATGATTGACACTTTTTTGATACACAGAGGTGATGCGGATATTCAAACTATTCGTGATACCAACTGAATACAAAATTTTAAGCAAGCGGACAGAAAATGAGACCGAACAAAGACAATTGGTTGAAATCAAATTCTGAACTTCATACATTGGTCGCGAATTAAGTTTATTTTGACGCAAAACTGTTAAGAAACACTTTCGCAAAAAATCTACTTTCGACTCTAAAACAAAAAAAATGATACAATAAAAGGCAAGTAAGCCGATCTACTATGAGCGGAAACCATTTAAGCCCAAAAAAATGAAACGAAGAATAATCACAAAATTGGAGCTGGTTGATTTGAAAATTATAGAAATAAATAAATACTCGCGAGTAACGCACCTCCGGTGCTTCGAATTTTCAACAACTCAAAAGAACTGTTCTTTGAGTGTACTCTGACAGCACCCATTTACAGGGTTCGTAATTACAAATTTTGCAAGTTTTTTATTCAAGTTTTTTATACAAATTTTGAAGAACCATAAAATTTGTGAAATTTTATAGTTCTACAAAAAAATTAAAATGAACAAAGAAACGTCATATCTGCGAAACTGAAAGCAATTTAGCAGTCGCATTTGGACGCAAGATTTGCAGCTCTTGAGAGTAACTTCAAATTATGTTAAGTTTTTCATTCGTTTTTTAATTCAAATTTTGAAAAACCATAAAAATTTGTGAATTTTTTTTATATCAAAGTTTATAATGAATTAAGAAACATCAGATCTGGCAAACTGAAAGCAATTGAGCAGTCGCATTTGGACGCAAGATTTGCAACTCCTGAGAGTACTCTTACAGTACCCAACTACAACATTGGGAAATTCAAATTTTGAGAGACTTCACCTTAAATTTTCTAAAAAAAGAAACCAGAAAAAAATCACATTTCGATAACCGAAATTTGAGCATTCTTTTTTGATGTCAATATTCGCAATCTTTGAAAGTACACAACTACAGGGTTGGGAATTTCACTTTGACGAATTATTCTGCAATTTGAGTTTCTGAAAAATTTCCAAAAAATCACAAAAAATCGTTATATCTCTTCAACAAAAATGATTTGAGCATTCTTAATTGGAAGCCGAATTTGCAACCCATGAAATTACTCTGACAGCCCCCCCCCCCCCCCCCCCCCCCCCAGTACAGGTTCGAAATTTCAAATTTAAAAAAAAAAAATTATTTTTCACGAAAACTTTTTGAAAAAATCACAAAAAAGGTCATATCTGAAAGCTGCAAGATTTTGAACAATCCTATTTGGAGGCAAAATTCGCAACTCCTGTGAGAACCCTGACAGAGCCTCACTACAAAGATGATAATTTCAATTTTTGTGAAATTTTTTATATCTAAGTTTTCTGAAAAATGTTGAAAAAAAAAAATCCTAAAAAAAACGTCATATCTCGAAAACTAAAATAATTTGAGCAGCCTGTTCAAAGGCAACATTTGCAACCACCTGAAAAAACCCTCACATATTCCAATAACAGGATTGATATCTTCAAAGTTTTGGAACTTTGTAACATCTAGGTGTTTTTGAAAATTTCCTAGAAAATCATAAAAAACGTCATATCTCGAAAACTACAAGGATTTGAGCAGTCAAATTTGAAGGCGAAATTCGCAACTCGTGAGAGTAACCTGACAGAGCTTCACTCCAGAGATGGTAATTTCAAGTTTTGTAAAAAAAAAATTTATATCTAAGTTTTCTGAAAAATTTTGAAAAAAAAATGCAAAAAAACGTCTACCTCGAAAACTACAAGGATTTGAGCAACCATAATCAGAGGCAAGATTTGCAACCCCTCGGAATACCCTCAAAAAATCCAACAACAGGATTGAGATCTTCAACCTCTAGGAATTTTTTAAGAATCTAAGTTTTTGAAAAATTTTTTGAAAAAATCACAAAAAAACTTCATATCTCGAAAACTACAACGATTTGAGAAGTGAGAGTTGGAGGCAAGATTCGCAACCCCAGGGAGTACCCTGACAGCACCCAACTACAGGGTAAGACTTTCAAAAATGAGAAATTTTTCAAAATTAAGTTTTCCCGAAATTTTTGAAAAATCTAAAAATTGCCTATCTCGTAAACTAAAAGGATTTGGTTATTCATATATGGAGGACAACTCTGACAATATCCTACTATTGGGCTGCTAATTTCAAACTTGATGAATTTAACACTGAATTCAAACTGAAAAATTGAAAAAAATCCTAACCATTGCAATATACGATATAGCTTAAACGTGAAAAATATTCTTTTGTTAAATAAGCGAAAACAAGACGTTAAAAAATCTTAAGCATGGTGAGATAGTGAAATCATGGTGAGATAGTGGCCGAGAAATCTTATTAACAGAGGCGAAGCCGAGCTTCGCATCAGCTGCAAAAAAAAGCAAACAAGCCATTGCAAACTAGCCGACTAAATGAGACTAAATTAGATCTATGAAAAATTTATCATGTTCATCTCTTTTTTTTTGTAACATTCAAAAATAAGACGTTGAAAAAGCTTATACTTGGAGAGATAGCGAAGCCCGCATTTAAATATATAATAGATATCCTCCAACAGGTAAAACTGTTTAAAAGGAATAAAAATCCATGTATGCATTCGCAAATAGGCCGAGAAAAAGAAAACGAACGATAGCCTGGCAATATAAAAATTACCCAAAAAACTTCGCATTAGCGACCCATGTTTTGTCATTCCAAGCATGGACGTTACCATTATGCTAAGAAAGAATCAAAATGAGTGGCAGCACTTTAATGTATTAAAAAGTCTTGTACCCGGTCGCAATACCCTTTCTATCTGCTCTGCAATGAAATTCTCATGTTTTACAATGGTCTTAAAAACAGCTTTCAGGTTGGTTATAGCAAAGCTTTTCAAGAAAAACATATCTCGGAAAAGATGAAGGGAATCAGAGGTAAAAGGTCCAGTAACACATTAATAGCAATCGTTTTAACGCTTTTCAATCACACTAGCTTCCTTCTGTCACAGAAATGACTTGAATTTCAACAAATTTACTTGTAAAAAGGTCTCTTTGAAGCTCTCATGTACCACTTCACATCCTGTTTAGCTTAAGTGTGCAGTTTTTGACATATTTTTGGGGAAATACGATAAATTTGATCGAAAAACGAGTTTTCTGACTTTCTCTCATGGGCTCTCAAAAGGTACATGGGCTCTGAAAACTAATTTCCAAGTGCGTTAGTCAGTACCAAAAGCGGCTTGTCCGGTCAATTATGAAGTCAATTTTGCAAAGCCGTTCACTGTATTGAAAAAAAAAACATTTCAGCAATCTCTTAAATAAAGTGATCAATTTGCGATCAATAAAACATCAATTTACGAGAGCAAAAACAACTCATTTTAAGAGGACTTACTCTTTTAGACAGGAAATTATATCACATAGGCCCTGAACAATCCACTTCAATTCAATATCGTATCACTTTATCAAATGGCAGCCGAAATAATTGACCGATATGAACAAATTGTTTTGAAACGACGACCTAAAAAAGTAGAATCATATAAATTTCTTCAAGTCTGATGGCTTATGGAAGAAAAGGTAGTGATTCGAGTCTTTAAATTGATAAATATATCCAAATTGAAAAATTCATACGATATGTAGTTTATAGAGGACAATTGATCATGTATAACAAAATCTACTAAAACTATTAGCAAAAGTAGGACAGCATAAAATATTTCACTATCAATAAATAAAGGTCATCATTTTCCTGCAAGATAATTCTCACGAGGAGCTTCAAAAAGTATAAGCATTGACTAGGAATAACTTGTCTTCTTCGTTTCTGACCATTTCCACGACCTTGTTAACCTAGTGGCGAAATGATACAAAAGCTGATACATTCAGGAAACATCAACTTATATGAATAAAAAAACTGAAGCGAAGAAAGTAAAAAAAGTCTTTTAAACGTTTTGGCAGAGTTCAGAAATTCAATTAATTCAACTAAAAAAGGTGGACCAGTTTTTTTAAAGCTTTTCGAACCCCTCCCACGGAAGAAAAAACTGTACCCACTATTAGTTGTGTAAAAAACTACATTATGTACCAATAACACTTGTATCATTTCGAATTGACTCCACCCACCTTTCCGATGGCGTCATCTTTGCTGATGACAGGCGTGAAGCAACAGTACACCTCGAAGATACTTGTCAGCCAACCCAGGATTATTTCGGAGTCGGTAGCTTGATACACTATTTTGAACGGTCTCTGGCCTAAAACCAGCAACATTTAATGCTTCAGAAGAAATCCAACAGACTGTTGAAAAGAACCAAGGAACACAATTAAACAGTTAAAATACTGACGTTTTTGAAAAATCTCATTTTGCGAATCTCCAAGAACAGTCAACAGACAGTCAGAAAAGAGTCAATGAGAACAAAAAGAGTCAGTGAACAAAAAAAACCAATGAGTTCTAGAAAAAATCTCAACTTCCGAACTTCGAAGAAAAAAAGATGGCCTTAAAGCTCTTTGCATTTCTAGAACAGTTTATGATTAACACTACTTTGATAAAATTAACCCAATTTGAGAAACCTGGATAAAGAGGTTTTAATATTTTTTTAACTTGAGAAAACTGGATCAATTGGTTGAACTTTTTTTTTCGTTGGCAAATCTGATAATTAAATTCCATTTTCGAAAATAGAAGTCGATGACGTTTTTTTTGTGACCTTTCGCTGTTCGATACTGGAAGTTGCCTTTCTTTCGACAAAAGAATTGAGCTGAACTTAGAACGAAATCAAAAGTCAAACAGTAAAAAGTTTGAGCCTGAACAAATTTTAAGACTTTTCACGCAAAAACAAATCATCACGACCTATATAAGAGTCTGAGCTACCGTCATCGACAATTAATAAAATCAGGGTCTCTAAATATGCCAAATTTTCTTATTTCGTCAATCATTCGTCCAATTTTCAGATTTTTGATTAGTCGAAGAGCGCTTTAAAAATCTTTCGGCTTAAAAGGACCAGATCGTAAATACTCCTGGTTTACACGCTGTAGAAGGCTACTTTGAAAAAAAAGATTCCTTGATTGCAATCTTATCTAAGATTTAGCAAGATTTTGCTGACGATTTTTGTTTCTCACAGCCTTTAACTTATTATATGTTATAGTGTCATCAAAAAATATTTAGCTTAAATTGTGGTACTTCTGATTTCGTACTAATTTTATGCAAGCAAGTCAGTTAAGTAAAAATTAACCAGCAGCCCCAGTTTTATCAAAAAAGCTTGTTTATGGCGTAACCTTCGGTTTATTTATTTTATTGACTTCAAAAAGTAGATGATTTTTGGGTGCTAAAAATTTTTCTAAAACTTAATTTCAATGCAAGTTTTCAAACATTGCTCCTAGCTATCAGAGCAAGCATATGGACTTTGTTCTCAAATCGTTCTTTATGAGTAATATTTTGGCTCATCGAAAATTTGCAATTGCCTATTAATGTTGCCCAGTATATTTTTCCATGAAATGCTCTATTAATCAATTAGCGTATCATCAGTCAAAACTAGTGGAAAAATTTAAACGCAAATTCAAGTTTTTAAATCTCTGAATTACCTAATTTCAAGAATCATTTTGGACAATGAAAATAATCTGAAAAATCATCTCTGAAAGTCTCAGTTTTAGATTTGAAGCTTTTATCAGATTATTGTAGGTCTAAATTTTTCACCATTTAAAATAAATTATTACACAGAGGCGATGCTTTGCTTTGCAAACACTAGCAGCGAGAACAGAAAAAGCAGCTCTTTGAAGTGCTATAAGATAGAGTAGAAATAAGCCTCGAATAAGTAAAATTGCGATCTCGAGATTATGAGTCTCATGCACTCAGCCACGTACGCTTAATAAGACTCAAACACTAGCCACATATAAAGCAGAGAACACATTCTATGAAATTTCCAACACTACAGATCTAGATTATAGCAAAAGTGCAACCAAATAAGTGAGCATTTTCCACTTTTTATTTTGTTCACCAGTGTAATATTGAGATATCTTTCTTTTTCGTGATAATTATCTTTTCTCAAAAGGATAACCCTGTTTACACGTATTTACCCGAGTGTAACTTGTGATGGATCTGCTTGTACAACTGGAACAGCCTGCACTGCTCTACAGGAGTGTCGTAAGGCAGACTGAAGGCAGGAGCTGTGAACTGCAACAACTGGCGCTGCTTGTACATGAAATGTCTCAAATCATACAGACCTATATGTATACCAGGGGTGTTAAACACGGAATGTTAATTTCTGAGGGATAACTAGGTAGAAAAAAAACAGAATGATCCGACCATAGTCTTTGACAATAGAAGAAAAAAAATTCAAATTACTGCACTAAAAAATCTGAATAAAAAATAACCCAGGTTAATTCGACAGCAAGAGTAAGATAACCCGTTTGAAAACAGTTTAAAAATGACTATAAAACAAAACAAAAAATTTTGCAGAAAGTTTCTGAAAATTGAAGTTTTTGATTCCCAAATTGACGCTAAAAACTACTTTCTAACTTAACTCAAGTAAACTAAGTTTTCACGGCTCTAATTAAGGATAAATTAATTATTACAAGCCTTCACGCCCACCTTATTAGATTGAAATTAGACCAAAAATCAAAAAATTGTATACTTGTTTTTCTCAAAACTGAGAACATTCGAAATTTTTAAATGTCGTTTCAATCACGACTGAAGGGGCTTTCCGATGATTTTTTGTGGTACCTGATTTAGCGTGGAAAACTGAAAGAAAAACTAAAACACACCCGAATACAAATTTCCTCCACATTTTTCAAATGGTCGGAACAAAAATGATTTTAATTAGATAAAAATATTTTTCCGCATTATAAAGTGATTTTGCGTGTCAGGGAGTCCACAAATCACTGAATGTCATAAGTTAAAATAAAAAGTGAAGACTAATAGCACGGATTGCTATGTTTTTTTCCGCACTGATCAATAATTCTAGATCCAAATTGACCGACACAATTTCTCTTTAAGGTATTTCAAATCATTCACTGTTTTGTTTTTATCGATTAATTAGTTAGAACTATTGCAACAGTTTTTGGACACAACTCAATTTGAACACCCCTGTATGTGAAACATTGAAAGTGTCGGTCTCTCTCAGCCCCAATGCAATTTCGTGGAAGCAGTTGTTTCTCCGTAATTTGGCTTTGATTTGATCCTTGACCTCTTTTAGCCTGGGAAATGCCTCGCAATCTACACTCAGCATAATCAAACACGTGTTCTCGTCTAGATAGGAAACAAGTGCATGAAGAAATCCATTTTCGTCAAATCCTGCAAACAAAAATGAGTTTCCATACAAGGCAGTGTTTGTTTTTGGGCCAACCAGTACTTTTTTAAAAAAAAAATCCTCCAATTCTTGTTCAACAGATTCTTTGTTCATTTTTCGAAAACCAACAACAAAAGCTGAAACCAGTAGATTTTCGACTATAGATATTAACAAGCCCTTTATATATCCTACCACTCTTCATATCTTAAAGAAAGAACCCTAAAAAGAAACATCAGCAACTCTTAAGTATAAGCACACTTGAAAAACGTTAATTAAACGAGGAAAACTGAAGTGTATGAAACATGTACATACGAACATAGCCAACTGATAGTTGGAAAAGAGCAGTGAACGCAAGGAAACTGAAACCTTCAACTTTTGAATTTCGAAGAAAAAAGATGGCCTTAAAGCTCTTAGAATTTGAAGAGCAATTTATGATGGACACTTTTTTTTGCTAAAATCAACCCAATTTGAGAAAACTGGATCAATAGGTAAAACTTTAATTTCGCTGGGAAATCTGATAATTAATTTCCATTTTTGAAATCGTGTCGATCACGTTTTTCGTGACCTTTATACTTTTGCTGTTCGATAGTGGAGTTTGCCTTCCTTTTAACAATGGAAATGCACTGAACTTATAAAGAAATCACAAGTCAAACTACGAAAAATCAAAATGTTAAGACTTTTTTAAGACTTTTTCCTGAAAAAATAAATAAAATCACCAAAACCTATATAAGAGTACTCACTAAAAAGTATGGTTTTCGTGAAAAATTTAATGATTTATTTCAATTATCAAACAGTCAACAATATGCTGAAAACTCAAAAGGAACTTCCAGTAAAAAAAAATAAACCGCTATTGAAGTGTCGAAAAGCTCGGTTATTGACCTCTACTGCTCTTACCTTATGTTTAAAATATTAATAAATGCTAATCGTCTGAATTGGGTAACCGTGCGGACGACACTGCCTTTCTTCCTTCTTTTTAAACCACAAAGTAAAACAATGATTTCAAAAATTATTTAAAAAAGAGCGAGCACTCGTGCCTGCACAACAAACTGTCGATTAACTCCACGAGATGTGAAATCCTGCTGTATGGCAAACCTTGTTTGGATGAAAAACTTACTCTAGCACGTTAAACAGCCAGTATTACTAGGTGTTGCAAATACTTAGTTGTTTAACTTGACAATCAGCTATTTTAGAGAGCAACAACAGCTTGAGACGTTAAAAGATTAACAAGCTTCTAAGTTCGAACATCAGAACTGCTTGTGTAAAATGATAAATTGAATGGACCTGGAAGACAAATGGGGAGCCAGTGGGCGATGTCAGTGTCGCGGAAGTTCCCTGTTCTGGCGACTAGATTGAACAGAATGTGCATGTCCGATGGCTGCAACATACAAGATCGCATATGGGAGTACTGGATCAGTTGGTTTCTTGCCATCAACACGTTGAACACTAGATCCTAAAAAATCAACACAATTGTTCCATGACAGTTTTTGTGACTTGTTGACGTTATTTCAAAATTTGCATCGTGAAAATGAAGAAAGAGACTTTTTAATGGTTCTTCTTCAAATTTGAGCACTATCATTCCAACCCAAAATGCATTTTTTCAACATTTTAGCTAAATCAATCCAACAGAAAGGCATTATTTTGCATTATATGCAAGATCGATCCAACAAAAACGCAACTTTAACATTTCAGACTTATGAAAAAATATGATTCTGCAGCTCGTTGCAGAGTCCAATTGCAATAAATGTCACAACACTCGGTCAAAAAATATCCGACATTGTAATTGATTCGAAAGAGCAGAACTAAAAACCGAATCAATTAATAATAGATGCACAATCGTAAAAAAAATAAACGCTGTCAAAAATTTCTTTGAAAAGGTCCCTAACCCGGGATCTGAATATTCTAGAACATTTGAAATAGTTTGAACATAAAATTAACTAGCATTGGTCTGTTCCACTTAACTCTGACGTTATGAATAATATCTCTTTAAGGTCAATTTTTCGACCGCGTGACTTTACATCTATTTTTCATGACTTGCCTTGACATCTACGACTAAACTCCTTCCGATGAGATCTCTGATGTTTCCCTTCAGTTTGACACAGTGCACTGAGCCTAAGAGCACACTGGGGTTGTTCTCCATCATGTCACACATCCCGTCCAGATACTTCCGACCACTGTCGTCCAGCAGACGCCTACATTCGTCCAATATACCATCATAGCCATATTAATAACCAACATAGCCAAAAGGCTGGCATAAATGGCGTTTCTGAGATCAAAGAACAGTAGAAATCATCTATTTGCTTTAATTTATAAAACTATATAGCTTTACAGCTGATGAATAAAAGTCAGGACATTTATATGCGTGGCAATTATTTCTTTTTAAAGGCCAAGTCAGATTATTTCCATTTACAAATACTTGGAGCCTTAAACAGTCTCGTCTCAGATCATTTTTTCCGAGAGAACTTTCTTGATACAAACTGTTTCGGAAAGAAACTCATTGTTGAACTGTCTTTAAAATGGTACCACTGTTGACACCATGTGAGTTCTTTTCGAAGCACAAAAAATCATTTGGAGAAGAAGTCTGGCATAGGCCATAGTTACTAGCTACATTCCTATGAAAGAATGAAGAACACTAATGCAAGTGATAACAGCAGCCGACCTTAGATCGTAGTTCTCTCTGACTTTGAATCTGGCCTGTAGCATCTTGGCACTGACTAGTGATATGACCTGGTTGTACATGTAGGACAGCTGTCTCGCCAACTGGTTCACGGAGTCCTTCAAGCCACTCACTCCAACCAATATCAGAGGTGACCTCACCAGGAAAACGAACAGTCTGCAGCCAATGAAGTGAAATGATTAAATGCAGCGGTGAAAATAGTCTCTTGATATTATAATTTGATTCTTTTGCCGCTCTCTTACAAAACCAGACCATTTTTTTGTTCAAACCTTGGACTCAGCAACATTACGAATCAAGATAATACGAAATTAACCGCCCGTCCTTTGAACATTTGAATAAAACTTGCTAATCACAAGCGTTTGCAAAGATTTGGACCCCGTAAACAAAGTTTATGGTGAACGAAACGAAAAAAAATACTGGTGGGTGGAAACGGGAAAAGTGGAGGGCGCTACAAATCTAATAAAATTTAGTGTACATGTTAGAGTGTTTATAATATGCGGGTAAAATTGCCTGTCCCGTAAGATGTATAATTTCACCAACCTGTCTTTGGTTCTGATCGAACTTAGGGTGTCATTTTCTACACTGATGAATGAAACTAGCGCAGTCATCACTCCGAACAGAGGAAGATGTTCGTCTTCTTGACTGTGCCGCGTGTAGATCGGTTTACCTGCCGAGCTGAAACACCCATAAACTATTTTTAAAAATCAGAACTCCAAAGCGTTATCTACTATTAATGCTTTATAATTCGTGTCAAAAAACTTCATCCGTAACATACATTAACAGAAGATGCCGGAAAAAAATGGAGATCTGCCGGTTGGTAGCGAAAGAAGTAAAGTTTCTATGAAAGTTGGCGATTAAACCGGGAGCTAGAGATCTCTTGAAAATCTACAAAACCTGTTTTATCTTATCCTACCTCAGAATGAACATGTGTTTCTCCTGTGTCATCAAAATCTGTCTCGCTTTGATTGCACTCAACTCCTCTTGACTCTGACCGGAAATAACGAGCGTCCCACTCCGATTCAGGTGCACCCCATGTTCGACACTTGCATACTTCGAGGAGTCCTCGCTACTACTCGTTATTGACTGGCTCAACTCATTATCTGAAGTGTCGGTGGAGTTTTGGAACCCTGCACGACGTTGGATCTCCTGCAACCATATATGAGCAGATAAAGTTGGCAGTTTGAAGTAACTTGATAAAAAACCTGACCGATAAACAAAAAACACAGCCAACACTTAAATTTCTGTGTTCACTAATGTTAGTTTTAACTTAAAAAACATGTGAGCTTAAGCTCTTTGAATATCAAGAATCTTCTATGATTGACACTATTTTGAGACACAGAGACGAAGCGGAGCATCAGACTTATTATAACCGGCAAACAAAGCAATTTCAGCCAGCGACGGAGCTAATTCGGCAAATGAAAAATTCGAAAAATGTCCGAAAACTATATCTACAAAAATAGCCAACAGAAGATTGGCCAAGTATAATTTGGAAAATTTCAAAGAAACAGTATATCAGGTTGAAGCTCTGTTAATTTCAAGAACAATTTATGACGGACACTTTTTTGATACAATTAACTATTAACAGATTGATTTTCAAATTGAAACAGCTTCATACAACAATTTGAAGTTTTCTTAAAACGTGAAAATCAACAGCCAACAGAAAGTTATTCAATGAACGCAACGAAACAGAAAAAAAACTTGGCTAACAAATTTCAAATAAAAATAGATATCATTAAAGCTCTTAGAATTTCTAGATCAATTAATGATTGGAACTTTTTAGACAAAATTAACCCAATTTGAGACCTTTATATTCCGCTGGACAATCTGAAAAATTATATCCTTTTTCTAAACTTGAGGTCGTTCACGTTTTTCGTGACATTTTCAATTTCGCTGTTCGATAGTAAAGTTTTCCTTCCTTTTATAAAAAATAAATCAAATGAACAGGAAAAAAATCGAAGATCAAATCGCAAAAAAAAAATCATATTTGAGCATGAAAAAAATCCAAAAAATCATCACGACCTATATAAAAGTCTTCACCACGACCATTGAACAAAAAAGGACAAGCTGTTCTTTTAGGAGAAAATCCGAGTGAGTAAGAGATCACAAATTGAAGGAAAAAAATTGCTCAAATCAAAATAAAAAAAACTGCTCTTTAGCAGCTAAGCCGACAAAAAATGATAATAAAAAATGAGCAAAAGAAGTGGGTTCTGGCCGGATTCAAGCACAAGACATTTGTCGTCTTAAGCATAGAAGTTACCGCTATCCAAGTAACCAGGTAGGGGTAACTGAGTTCTGGTCGGATTCTGGGTTCCAAACGGATTTTTTTTAAGTTTGCAAAAAGAAATGGGTTCTGGCCGGATTCAAGCAGAGGGCATTTATCATCCTAAGCATTGAAGTCAGCGCTACCGAACCATGGAATGTTTCAGAACAATCAAAATTAATTTTTTTTTGAAATTTATTCATCTTTTTTGGGCAATTCGTACCTTCGTCATTGAAGTGTGTAACTGAAAACTTCCTTTCTACTTCAAAAACAAATTTGAACTTTCTCTCAAAACATACGAACTGAATAACCGAAAACTAACTGAATTCATATTTAATCAAAAACGTAGAACTAAATACTATGGAGCAAGGTAACGAAATAACTTCTAATTTTCAAACATTCGGCGCCAACACTGACCTTAACTGTCAGCCCCGATGGGTGTCTTTTCAAGGGCGATATCAAGGTCTCATCCACACTGCTTTCCACTCCGTAGTCCCCACTGTCAGAAAGGAGAAACGACTGCAACTCTGATGTAACTACACGCGCAGACGGCAAGCTTATGTTTCCGTTCGGATCCGAGACCAGATTCTGCGCATCTTCGTCGTGACTGATGTCTACAAAGTCATGGTCACTGCTAGCGTCATCACTGTTCTCTATACTGCTCTCATCTCCGATGTTAATTGAGTTCATTTAAATCACGTGAGAAGGTAATGCTTCTGTGAAATACTCATCAAATCTTAAACAGCAACTGCTTAGAAGAACAGCTTACAGCACAAAAACTTTTCACAGGACCAGATTTTCTGGAAATTCTGTTAAGCCAAGCGTCACACTATTGCAATACAAAAAAGTATGAAATAAAATGACTGAAAAACTGCTACTCATCCATTCATTATTCGAAATTTCATTTAAACTAGATGCAAAGCCTCATTTCGAGATCTTCAACACAGCTTCATTCCACAAAAGTTCTATTGAAAAAAGTGACAAGCGAAAGAACAATTTGTTTAAAAAATAGCAAAAATAAAATTCTTTTCAAAAACTCAATACATAGCCAACAATGAATTGAAAAAAAAAAATGAATAAGAAAGCCCAAAAAAGGATTGTCAGCTATTTGAACCATACTCAACTTTCGAATTACAATTTCAAGCCTCCTTTATGAGCGCCATTTTCTTTCATTAGCGGTTTAGACAATTATAAATTAAAAAAAGGCGTAAAATTGTGCATTTGACATTTCTTTCATTAACCAAGTATCCGCAAGAAATAATCAAAAAAGCAACAAGTTCAACTCACATCAAAAATTTAACCTTGGTTAGAATGCATAAACCACTCTCACGAGACGCGCAATGAACCAGTTGTAAATCAGACAGAATAAGAAAAAATGAATCTAGTGTGTTCTGGTTTTCGTAAAACAGGATGTCTTAAATTTTGTAAGTCATTTTGGAATTCAAAACAAAATTTTAGTCAAAACAAAAAAGACTGAAAAAATTCAATAAAAAACCTCATGAAATTGAATAAGAAAAAGGAGACAAGAAAAATCGATTAGTTTTTAAAATAATCAAGCGGAATTCCAATTCGAAAACCCAGAACTTCGATCAGACAAAAAAGATAGAAATGTAGAGAAAAAATAGCTAAAGTCCAAGGAAAAAGTTAAAGGCACATATTGAAAATATTTCTAAAATTGAATGACCTAAAAACGAAATGGACATTATCTTAGCTACAAAACATAGAAAAAAAATTTAATATTTCGTTTAAAATTTTTTTTCTTCGAAAACCACCAAAAATTATCATTGAATTTTAATTCATTGAATCTAAATTAAAGAGGCGAGCGTAGCCAAATAAATCTTCAACATGAATGCAACTAGAGTAATTACAATAAAATTGAGAAACAACTAACATTGACATTTCAAAATGAAAACTCAAAATTTGAGCTGAATGTTTAAAATGTTTCAATAGAAATACTTCCTGAATGGAAAACACTCCAAGCTGGGTCAAAAACCCAGCCCATCGGTTTTGGTTAAAAAGGAATTTAACAAATAAAAAATCAGTTGACGCTAAAAAAACAGACTTCAAACAATTATATCAAAAACATGCCCAAAATTCATGAAGTCAAATGACTTGCATCTACAACCTACATCGCATCCGTAAATTTAAAAAGAACGAGCACAAAATGAAATTATTAGTACGAACTAAAATGCAGGCATAATTGCGTCACGTGATGCATGGACGCTTAGTGCCGAATTGTGTGAACTAATATCGTTCAGGGAGAGAAAGTCAAGTACCCCTTGCAATACCCAAGCTTCTCGCAAAGGTAATAAAACTAGTCCAATTAGAGAAAAGTGGATCATAGGGTGACTTTTGTTATTTCACAGTAAAATACAAAAATCAACTTCCACTTTCGAAACTTAATTAACAAGTTGGGCACTTTGGTCATTGGAGAGCACAATTTGAATTCCGTTAAGCAATTCTGTGAACAAAATTCTTTCCGGGAAAGAAAGTCTAGTACACCTATGTGAAACAAAAGCTCCTCGCAAAGGTAAAATAACGAATCCAATTTGATAAAAGTGGGTCATAAGGGGACTTTTCTTATTGCACAGTAAAATACAAAAAGCAACATCCACTTTGAAAACTTCAGTCACCCATGTTTTTTCGCAAGAATTTGGACACTTTGGTCACTGGAGAGCACAATTTGCATCCGTTAATCAATTCAGTGAAGAAAGTTCTTTCTGGGAAAGAAAGTCTAGTAACCCTATGCAATATACAAGCTCCTCGCAAAGGTAATAAAACAATTCCACTTTGAGAAAAGTGGGTCAATAGGTGACTTTTATTTCACAGTAAAATACAAAAATCAACATTCACTTCCACTCACGTAACTCAATTTTTTCGCAAGAATTTGGGCACTTTGGTCATTGCAGAGCACAATTTGCATTTCGTTCAGCAATTCAGTGAACAAAGTTCCTTCTAGGAAAGAAAGTCTTGTACATCTATGCAATACCCAAGCTCCTCGCAAAGGTATAAAAACAAGTCCACTCTGAGAAAAGTGGGTCATTAGGTAACTTTTCTTATTTCACATTAAAATACAAAAATCAACATCCGCTTTCAAAGCTTTAAAAACTCACGTTTTTTTCGCAACCATTTGGGCACTTTGGTCATTGGAGAGCACAATTTGCATTCCGTTAAACAATTCGGTGAACAAAGTTCTATTGGGGAAAGAAAGTCTAGTACCCCTATGCAATGCCCAACCTCCTCGCAAAGGTAATAAAACAAGTCCACTTTGAGAAAACTGGGTCTTTCAGTGACTTTTCTTATTTCAGCTTAAATTACAAAAAACAAAATCCACTTTCAAAACTTAACTCACGTTTTTTCGCAATTATTAGCGCACTGTGGTCATTGGAGAGCACAATTTCCATTCCGTTGAGCAATTCGGCGAACAAAGTTCTTTCTGGGAAAGAAATTTTAGTAACCCTATGAAATACCCAAGCTCCTCGCAAAGGTAAAAAAAATAGTCCAAATTGAGAAGTGGATCATTAAGTGACTTTTCTTATTTCAGAGTGCAATACTAAAGTCAACTTCCACTTCCAAAACTTAGGTGAGTTGAGTTTTTTTGCAAAATTTTGGGCACTTTGGTCATTGGAGCAAAATTTGCCTTCCGCTAAGCAGTAAAAACTGCACTGGAAAGAAATCAAAAGCCAAACTCTGACAAAAAATCAAGAAGACCTACAGAAGCGTCTTCGCGCTGTTCCCGGACACTTGAAAACTTGCAATTTTAACACAGGTGAAGCTGAGCTTCGCACCATATGCGATTGAACACACTCAAAAAAATAGTCGAAAAAAAGGAAAACGTTGAAAAAAACTATTTCTACTTAAAATTATTTTCGTATGTCTCGATGGAAGTCCATTCTAGGCTAACATGCCAGAAATTTGAGCATTTAATTAGCAACGGAACATATTTACGAAGAGGAAACAACGTCAAAAAACTTCGAGCAGACAAGTTCAGCAGAAAAAATATGATTTCATAAAAAAAACTTTGCAATTTTACGTCCCACCTGAGACAAGAACGAACGACACTTGCACATTCAACTACAAGGATGTGGAAAAAAGAAAAGAAAAATCACGAAAACAACTACAAGAAAAAAAATCAGTGATGTGGCAACTAAGTTAACAATTTTTGAGCAGACACCTGTTTATCCGAAAAAATTATTGATTGAAAAAAAAATAACTTTCAAGTCCACCTCCCTGAAACAACAAGGAACAACACTTGAAAACGGATCAACGACCGAAAACCGATCAACATATTTTTTTTTCATTAGCGAACACAAAACACAAAAGGTTATTTCACTAGACTTTATTTTGTTGAAAATACCCAAAATTCGAGAAACTCAACAAATGCATTAGGAAACTTAGCAGACAGCAATTCAACTTGACATTGCAAAACGATGATTTCGTCTAGCAATTTTGATTTAAAAAATCAAAAAAAATAGAATTTATTATTTCTGATTTGCTGGCAATTTGGGCTTTTTTAATTCAATTTAAATAGCTAATTTTCAATACAAAATGGACTAAGAAGCGATGAACAAAAATTTTCAAAAAAAATTGCGAAAATTTATAAATTCAATTACTTACACCAAAAAATATATGAAAAAAAAACAACTGATTGACCAATCAAAAGCATCAAAGGTTTAAAACAAATTCATTGTGCAAACTGAAAAACATAACGAAAAATTATGAAAACTATAAAAAAAAACTTAAAAAAATCGAAAATTTTTTTTACTATGTTTAATTATTTCACTTTTAATTATAAAAAAATGGAAAATTGATTTAAATTTTTCCAAAACATGTTGTAAAACTTTGACCATTATTACAAAAAAAAACGAAGTAATTGAAAAAAATCAATCGGAAAATAAGCAGACGGAATTAAAGCCGACAAGATTTCGGCACAAAAAATACTATTAAAAGAACTCATAACAAGCACACAAGGCCCACGCTTGAGCAATTTACTACATTTACTACAGCAAGAGTAATCAAATAGACGTTTCTCCGCAAAAAAAATTGCTCAGCAGAATCGATGAACCATTTAACTTGCTGAAACATTTAATTTAAAGTTTGAGCATTTAATTAAGCGTATTTAGTGCAGATGCGGTTTTTGGGTTTGACAAGACAGAGACAAAAAGTTCGAGGGATGCCAGGTACTTTTTTGCAAAATGAAAGATATCTTTTTAATAATAAATCTAAAAATACTGCATGTAATTCAGTTTGAAATATTTTTATCGGATCTAATGCAATCGGGTAGTAGACTTTTTTTTACAGTAAACAACTTTACGCAGAGATTTTTCTTTTGGATATTCTTATTTAAATCGTACTTTTGATCTTTCAGACACCATAATATGCCTGGTTGAAAATTGGGCATAGTGAACACAGTGGCGAAGAAGAGCTGAGACAAAAAAAAACGTTGGGACACCTTTAAAATTTTCGAAAATTCTTAAAACAAAACTCTTAAGACAAGGAAAGTCTAGTACCCGGTTGCAATACCCTTGCTTATCGTTTCCCGTTCAAGTTCCAAACACCCTCGCCCACGTCAAAAGACAAAAAAAAATTTAAATCTTTTTCGATTTTTTTATGGATTTCAGAGTTGTATTTGTGTTGGAAACCAACCCTCTGCGCTATCTGCCTTTCAACCGCCTTTTCTTGTTATTTTTGTTTCTGTCTCAGTAAATTTCTAATGCACTTTTACTAAATACAATGAGAAAAAAAAATTTAATAGTAAGTTTGAATCAATAATTAAGAAAGAATTCATAGATTAAATATTTTAAAACTATATAAAATAATTTGTAGGTAAACCATAACAAGGTATGTTAGCACCTTATACTAAATATTATAATTATACTGCAGCAGGTTACTGATTTGTGATTGATTGTCAAAACGCTATAAACATCAATGGAAGAAACAACAGTAAATAAGAGGATATATTTTCACCAACAATAGAACAAGATTTGCACTTGCTTGGTCCATTTTTCAAACTTTTAAGACTTTGACTCCACTTTCTTCGAAGCTTCTGTTTCATTCACTTTAGACCCTACAATAGCACCGCCTATTTTGCTCGCACCTTCCGATTTGGTCTCTGGGGGGAGTTTAACTGAAGAATCGTTAGACAGATACGCCTCATGAACTTGGGGGACTTCTCCCTGTTGGCCGAACACCTTCAATTTATAGAACATGAACTCTAGCATCTTCATGTCTTTAGGAGACACGTAGTGGAATGATATGGTGTAATTTCCACAACAGTCGGTGCCCTGAAACACGCCAACAGAACACATGATTACAGTTATTGTTTTGTTTACTTTTGATCACACCAAGACAAAACAAACAATAACATATAAAGGGAAACTTCGGAAATTTACATGCGTTACACCAATGAGATTAATCACTTCACAATACCCCGGAAAATTTCCACCAACCATCAACATGAAACTTAGCAATTGCTCGAAGATTCTTTTTCCAAAACACTGCAAACCATTAGAACAGCTAATAATAAATAATCATTGAAACATCAAATGCATCTCTTATATAAATGATTTCTTGCTATAAAAATGTGCACATATACATATGCAGAGGTACAGATTAAGAGAAATTAACACAATTATATTGAAGGGTTTAAGCTGCGAAACCAATTAAGAATTGATCATGGAAACATTTTTTACTAATCAACAAGTCTCAATTTATTCCGATCTAATGCACGAGAAAATTCAGAACCCAGTAGACCAAGGAAACAAAAAAAAATGAGAGAACGGCCGCAATAAGAATTGAACGAAAACAGATATTAAATTCCAATCCAAATTCTTCCGAATTGATATATTAGGCTAAAATCCAAGCGGCATCAATCTGTCAACAATAAACAGTCAAGTCTATTATGAAAGCATCACAAAAATGAACAAGACTGCTCGTATCAGGGCGAAGCCCTGAATGTTCCGACTGCTTTTTAAGGTTAATGGAGCAGCAGTAATAACATAAAAAATTAAATGAAATAAAATAAAAGGAAAATTTTTTTTTTCCAAAAGTTGAAATTTTTTATGAAAATGATCCCCCCACACGCCATATAAAGTACAAAAAGATAGATTTCGTTCCTTGTAACAAATCAATTATGGCAAATCAGCTTCTTTCAACCAATTTGGAACAATTTCTAAGACGGATTAACTCTCCTCCTTACGCGTTAATAGCGCGAAATATATCGCGCGTTAATTGTCCCAAATTGGCCAAAATGGCAATCTTCAAACCCCCATAACTTTACAAAAAATGATCACAGGTGAAATATCTTCTCAAATTTGAGCTCAGGACAACAATACCTTTTGAATGATATAAAAAGATTCCATCAAAAATGGCTAGTTAAAAAGTCGAAATTTGTCTGAAGAAAAAAAAACCCACCCCGAGCACAAATATTCCGTTACTTTCGTATCGAAAGTAGGAACAATAAAGCTAGCCGACAGAGACACTAGTCAAAACCTATTCTGAAAAAAATTACGTCTATTAAAATGTTCATACATTTTCCTTGAATATAATCAATTCTGTGAAAATGCAGAAAAGACAGTTGTTAACAAAAAATTGGCATTGAAACAAAAATTAATGAATCGTTTATATATACTTAAGGAAAAAATGCAACCAAATTGTTTTCAAAACTCAACAAGACTGCTCGTATCAGGGCGAAGCCCTGAATGTTCCGACTGCCTTTTAAGGTTTATTGAGCAACAGTAATACATAATACATAAAAAAAATTAAATGAAATTTTTTTTCTAAAATTTGAAATTTTTTGTGAAAAGCATCCCCCACACGCCATATAAAGTTTAAAAAAAAATAGATTTCGTTCCTTATAACAAATCAATTATGGCAAATAAGCTTCGTTCAACCAATTTGGAACGATTTATAAGACGGATTAAATCTCCGCTTACGCGTTAATAGTGCGAATTATATTGCGCGTTAATTGTCCCAAATTGGTCAAAATGGCAAACTTTAAACCCTCATAACTTTACGAAAAACAATTACAGGTGAAAAATCTTTTCAAATTTAATCTCAGGACAACCATGCCTTTCGAATGATAAAAAAAATTCCGCCAAAAATGGCTAGTTAAAAAGTCGAAATTTGTCTGAAGAAGAAAAAAACCCACCCCGAGCACAAATATTCAGTTACTTTCGTATCGAAAGTCGGAACAATAAGTTTCTTTGAAATTTTTTATGAAATTTTACGTTATATTTTATGAGGTACAAGTAGGATGGATAGTTGAATCCAAAAAAGTTGAGAATACAAAACGGTGCTATGTTACAATAGGTGGCAGCTTCACTTCAATTAGCTGGATCGCTTATTGCTATACTTCGAACAGTGTTTAAAATTTATTTCGAAAGCCAACTTGTTGGCAAAAAAATTGTTTAATTTAAATTTTTGAATAACATTTCATCTAGCAGAAAAACTCCTGTTTGATTTATTAAACAGGTATTATGAAAACGTTTTTTTT
This sequence comes from Symsagittifera roscoffensis, assembly GCF_963678635.1. NCBI lineage: Eukaryota > Metazoa > Xenacoelomorpha > Acoela > Convolutidae > Symsagittifera > Symsagittifera roscoffensis. The sequence goes on from NC_087068.1 coordinate 13,291,911, forward strand.
TTTCCAGATGAGATCTGGTTTTTTTTTTTTGAGACGCTTTTTTGAAAAATTCGCTTTCCCAAAAAACTACCCGTCAGATTCTCATAAAAGTGGTACCAATGGATTCAGTAGCGTTTCACCTACCTGCCTGCATGAAATTTAGGGCAATTTTTACCTTACCTCACCCCCTACGGTCTTAGAAAAGCTTCACAACTCGGTACTTTTTTTCACTTTTTGCCCATTTTTTCGGAAATTTTCGATTTCCTCAAAAACTACCCATCCAGATTTGGAATTAAGGGTTTAATCGATAGACCAGGTTGTAGGAAACTCCCCCGCACAAGCGGCTGGTCCTTAACTTACCTAGGGGAAGAGCTATAGACTTAGGAAAAGTCACTTTTTTGACTTTTTTCAAATCTTTCCGATTTCCTCAAAAACTACCCGTCCAGATTTGGGATTAAGTGTTTAATCGATAGACCAGGTTGTAGGAACCCCCCCTACACAAACGGCTCGTCCCTAATTTGTCTAGGGGAAGAGCTATACACTTAGGAATAGTCAATTTTTCGGTTTTTAGGCCATGTTTTCAAACTTTTTCGATTTCTTCAAAAACTACCCATCCAGATTTGGGATTAAGGGTTTAATCGATAGACCAGGTTGTAGGAAACTTCCCTGCCCAAGCGGCTGGTCCTTAATTTGTCTCGGGGAAGAGCTGTACACTAAGGAAAAGTTTTTTTAAAAGTTTTTTGGCATTGGAACAAAGATTCAATATACTTATTGTGTGTATTTTTATAGACAATGGAATCCGCTATGCTTACGTTTTCTCGCTTTTGCTTGGTGCTATTGGCTTTGTGTTGAGTTTTTTTGTATGGTTCGAAGAAGTCCAACGAAAAGTTCCACGAGTTACGCTAGTTCTCTTTAATCAGGTCGGTTTGTTCCAGAACGTTTTTGTGATGTCAGTTATAGTCAACATATTATAGTCATATTTGCAAGGCTTGGACAAAATTTAATTAATTCGAAAATTAAAGAGTCGTTAGAAAAATGAAAAATACTTTATTTCATTAATGTTAGCTGGTTTGTGAAACACACATTTCACTTAATTCTAGTGAATAATTATTCACATTGTTGAAGCATTGTGCATATGATTTTATTTTAAATATATTTAGCATGTAACCATGATTGATACGGTTTGCCTTGTCGCACTGTTAAAGGCCCGTTTAATTCACATTACGGTTGCCTTGTCGCACAGTGAAAGGCTCGTTTAATTTTAGTACGGTTTGCCTTGTCGCTCTGTGAAAGGCCCGTTTAATTCATATTACGGTTGTCTTGTCGCACTGTGAAAGGCTCGGTTTATTTGCATTACATTGTGGGTTTACAGCAAATCTAAATAGTCTTATTCTATATCTTGTCACACTTTCAGAAAAATGGCTCAGAAAGAAATTGACAACACTTAAAAAGTTGTTGACAATGTATTCTCGTCTATCCAGAGCAGGTTAGAAGAAGCTCTGTGTGAAGAAGACGACACAAACGTCAGGATTCGTGTGTAAGCTGTGCTGGAGTCGATGCCAGAAAAAATGGATACTGTAAATGGACACTTTAGATGTACGAAAAGTGCCTTCAACGCCGTTACAAAACGGTTAAGATCAGTATCCCGACCACGACCAGCAGTATTGCCACCAGCAGGAGAAGCAACCCCAAGCAAAGTTATGAGAAAGTTGTTTTTCTCTACATCAGGTACATTCCTCACCGAATCCTGAGTGATCTCAATCTTCGAAGGAAGATTTCAATGTTTCCATGATTTTAAATTATTTACGTTATGTTAATCAATGATGGTCATTAATAGAATTGTAAAGACATGTTCAGTTTGTTGTTTTTCTCTACATCAGGTACATTCCTCACCGAATCCTGAGTGATCTCAATCTTCGAAGGAAGATTTCAAGGTTTCCATGATTTTTAAATTATTTACGTTATGTTAATCAATGATGGTCATTAATAGATTTGTAAAGACATGTTCAGTTTGTTGTTTTTCTCTACATCAGGTACGTTCCTCGCCGAATCCTGAGTGATTTCAATCTTCGAAGGAAGATTTCAATGTTTCCATGATTTTTAAATTATTTACGTTATGTTAATCATTGATGGTCATGAATAGATTTGTAAAGACATATTCAGTTTGTTGTTTTTCTCTACATCAGGTACATTTCTCACCAAATCCTGAGTGATTTCAATCTTCGAAGGAAGATTTCAATGTTTCCATGATTTTTAAATTATTTACGTTATGTTAATCATTGATGGTCATGAATAGATTTGTAAATACATATTCAGTTTGTTGTTTTTCTCTACATCAGGTACATTCCTCACCGAAACCTGAGTGATTTCAATCTTCGAAGGAAGATTTCAATGTTTCCATGATTTTTAAATTATTCACGTTATGTTAGTCATTGATGGTCATGAATAGATTTGTAAAGACATATTCAGTTTGTTGTTTTTCTTTACATCAGGTACATTCCTCACCGAATCCTGAGTGATTTCAATGTTTCCATGATTTTTAAATTATTTAAGTTATGTTAATCATTGATGGTAATGAATAGATTTGTAAAGACATATTCAGTTTGTTGTTTTTCTCTAGATCAGGTACATTCCTCACCAAATCCTGAGTGTTTTCAATTTTTCTCTACATTGATAATATCATGAAAGTATCTGTTCTATGAAGTATTTGTTCTGTTCGATGAATCCCAAATTTCACTTAAGGCTCACTTAAGTATCATTGATGGTCATGTGCTTTTTGCACATTTTTCCAGTATGTTTGGATAGTGTTTAATGCCTTACGGCCAGTAACTTCCACTGGAATTTTATCATAACAATCAGAATTGATTCTATCGTGAGTTTGTTTGATCAACAACGACACAGAAACACCTTTTTCTTCTGGGATTTACGTCGCAGGTGCTTTCTTGAATTCCACCATGTTGTCTTTGCCAGCAAGCATACCCGCTAGGGGCCCTCCTCACAACTGGGAAATTTCCGCTAATTATATGACTGATCAGAAACTTCCAGACTTTGAGTGTTGCATTTGTGAGAAGGGTGGGGAGCAAAGTGCATCCGGGTCCTCGTCCCGCTTCCTGGGCAGAATTGTATAACAATTCTGGCAGAGTGATGCACACAATTACCTTGCTACATTAGTTTACAAAACTCATCCGAAATCAATCTGCGATTTCGCTAACCTTACACCCCCCACCCACATTTTTTCAAACTCGTTTTTTCAATAAAACAAAAAGCGCTAGCTAATTCGATTTCATCAAAAATTTGTTTAACGTTTTTTTTCTGAAATAACCAAACAGGTCTCTCCAGCTTCCAGCTGGGCCCCTATTGTCTAGGGAAACACCTATGGACTTGAAAAGTTCCCTCATGAAAACTTTTTACCAAAGCGTTACCAATGAATGCATAAGCTTCTCTTTCACTTTTTTTGCGTAGGAAGGGCGCTATCGACTTGAGAAACCTGAAATTTTAAAACAATTTTAAAATAATCAATATTAAAATAATCAAACAGGTCTCTCCAGCTTTCAGCTGGGCCCCTAGTATAATCACAAAAACTATCTTAGTACAATTGATTGAAAAAGATATGACTATATTAGGCAGTAATGTTTCTAAATTTAATACATGCACTATAGTTAAAATTACCACCTAATGTGACATATCTGAGTGTTTCTGAATAGTTTTTTTTAAATGCCTGGGTCCTGTTAACTATCCCCCACGTGGCACCAAGCAACTAATTAACAACCATTTAATGAGAGAATTCAACAGTTAACCATATACGAATTTTGTAAAGCGCAACATATTACCTCCTTTTGCAAAAGAGGCTAATGGCTAACAAAATCCTTTTTTCGTTGGGGACTCATCTTTCTTTGATAGATGATACTTGTTCGTATCATATTTCTACTCACACTTTTGACGGGGTAGTATGCATAAGAGTAGACCCAGCTGGGAGGCTTATCACTCAGTTCTGTTTGTAGGTTAAATGAGTGGAATAACTCCTTCTCCTCAGTGTCTATTGTCTTGCCGGGCTCAATCCCAAGTTTCTTCAAGCATCTTCCTGCAACACACGCATCAGATATGGTCATCAAACTGATCATCTTGGTACATAGGCGAAGATCAATATTCAGATTGAACGCCAACAATACAAGTTACATTAGACAACACCAGGAGTGGGTTCTCATGAAGAGAAATAGATCCACTTTACTAACTTAACTTTGGACTAACTTACTAACTTAAATTATTAGTAATTACACTTTACTAACTTAAATTATGAACATACGATTTAAATCATAATGACCGCCTGTTACACATTATCCCTCCCCTCCAAAACGCCGTTTAATGTTTAATGCTTGTCATCCAGAAATACTCGGCATAAAATAGAGTCAAAAGAGTACTTTCTTTAAGCGACTGATGTGTCCCGGCTACAAATGAAAACTGCACCCAAAAATTCACGTTTTGCATTTTCAACTGTGACCCAATTAATTTTTAATAAACGTTCTTACCGACAGCGTTATCTTCAGGCGCTTTCGAATTCAAATCGTCACACTTGAGGCTCTTGTTCTTCAGGCCATGGCCTAGCTTGGATAGTGTCTTTCTACTTATCACATAGCCTGCTCCTCCACTCGTGTAGCCACCTAGCGCCTGAATCAACTAATAATGATGGTACACTGAGTCATGATTTAGACCCTTTCAAAACTACGAACGAATTGCATCTGGTGTTTCCAATAATGTCTTGGGTATACAATACCTTGTCATCTATTAGCAGGCGACTAACAGTACCTCAAAAATTGAAATGATTTTTCACGTAATTCAAACGACTATTTCTTTAGTATCCGTAAAAAGCCCAAATATCAATCGGGTAATTAGCACACAGACGAGTAGAAAAACAACTGCATTTTAATCACCAACCTTGAACCTTTTGCCGAGGTAGTGGGGCTCATTTGGACTGAGCGTTGCCAAGAAAGCACGAAGGTTCTCTACGACTAAAAATGTGTCGTCATCTGCCTTCACAAACCAGTGATATTCGGACACATAGTTCTCGTATAAATACTGATACGTCAGAATAGTTTTAGACCAAAGATGAGGATATCCTTCTAGCATTCCAGGTAATTTTAAAGTTGGAAAACTATCGCTGGTTTCATCGCTGATAAATATTGTTTTGTCGCATCGTTTGGCCCATGTGTTTTTGATTGCAGTTGCTTTCGTTTCTACATTTTTTGTGCAAGTTTCCACGAAGCATAATAATTTTACAACTGAAAGATCTGCGGGAGGTTTTTGGTCGATAGATGAAGAGTTGAAATTCTTTGAAACAGCTCCTGGAAACAGAAAAGATCATCTATTTTCTGCTAACAGATGAATTGCCGCCTTAAGACACCAATCTGCCACAAGCTACCCTTCGCACTTGGAACTTGACGGATTAACAAACCTAGGAGCGATTCAAACCTATGTTTCCTCTTACAAATCATAAGGTCAAATATTTAATAATACTCATGCACAGGGGCGGATTGGGGGAGGGAGGGGATTTGACATACAAAACTGCAGCTTCCCGACTTTGAAGGCCAAAACACCACCCGAGTGTCTATCGAACGGGGATTGAAGGGACGGGGATTTTTACCCCCTCAACACTAAAAAGTTCAGCCCTTTGGTACTGTTTTTCGAAATTCATTTTTGGCTGACCGACCCTAATAAATTTACAAAAGGCGCCTTTTGACGCCAATATATACTAAATTTAAGGGGCACGCGGTACACCAAAAACAGGCATTTTTTGGAAAAACCTTCCAAAAAAAGCCCTAAAATGACGTAACATTAATTTGGTAGACCTAAAAACTCATCAAATTTTTAGAAAACTCCACTTCCCTCGATAAAATCCTAGATTCACACCTGCTCATCCATATAAATATACTTTTGCATACAATTAACAGCTCATATTTTTGAAAAAAAAATCTGATAAAATTTTAAAATTGTTTTTTTTTTCTAATTGAAAAAGGATTAAACTTGCGTCTTTATATCTCCTGGCCAAACCATACCAAAATCAATAACTCTAACTAAATTTTTATAAAAATTGACTAAAAAAGAAGCAGAACGCTTTTGCTGTAGACTTGTATTGTAATATGAATATGACGAATAAGAACTCTTTTCCAGTCTCTCTTTGATTTTTTCTGAGATTTTAAGTACGAAAGTCTATATGAAGAAGAAGAATTGAATTCAGATGAAAAAACTTTTGATTTGTGAGCATGAACCGTGACCAGACATTTCCGCCCCAAAAGCAGTAATTTCCAGAATTGACTGCTTTTGGGGCGCAAATGACTGGAAGCCTGAACAAGTGAAGAGATAATTACAGTTCTTGCATTACAAAAGTTTATAAACAACTTTATATGTTGTTTTCACGAGGGGGGTAGAAGACTGGACAAGACCCAAATAAAATTCGCCTCTTACCATTGGTATCTTTGGAGGGGTTAGCGAACAAGGAATCCACGAAGTACTTCTGCTGGAGTCCTCGACTGGAGTCTCTGGCGCCCACGTTGAGCACAGATGAGTTAGCTCGGTAGCCTAAAACTCAGATAGGTTTACAACAATACGCGGACACATCCATTGGCATGTGCAACTATTAGCATGCGGCAATAGTGTTTTCATCGTGGTTCATCCTTGTCTAACAGTATCTCAAACTTGAACACAGAATAATCTAGAGAAACTGCGACCACTGATTCACTCGCACTATTCCAAGCGGCGTGGACCGGAAGTTCATTACTAGTCATAGCCAAGTGTAGTGGTCATTTTTTTTGTTTTGGGGGGTATGTACTTTAACATTCGATTCCGATAAAAAATTCGTTCAGTGAATTCTATGAAACTTTTTAGGATTTGAAATTTTTTCAGAATCAGAACTGTGTTTGCAATTTTTAAAGACACAATTTTTGTAACTGATATTTCTAAGTCGATTGATATTTTAAGTGCTTGTGACATTGACCTTTAGAGGTGGAAGAAAAGAGAAAATTCTTACTCAGCCTGCTGGAGTAGAGTGAAGCTAAAATGAAGCCTCCTGCTATAGCCATCACCGTCATTCCCACAAGCTGGATAGAACTACTGCGTACAAACATTGTTTGTCTGTCCAAACAGGATCCGTTCTGCCCTGTCCGACTGTCAACAAGTTTAAAGCGCCTGCGCTACTTTATGAACCCCGTCGAATCATTGACACGCCAAACAGGCAACAAATTCGAGGTCAAATTGTTCGAGGTCAAATCTTCTACTCATAGTCAGGTATGAAATTTAAAGAGCTTTTCAGTAATAGAAAAACATAACAATTCTGTATCTGAAATTTAAAACGAATAATATAAACAGTCATATAGCTTTCAAGAGAAAATTCTAATTTAGCTACCTAATGATTGGTCGAAAAATCAACAAACTTAATCTGGCACTGAGTGGTGAAAAAAAAACATGTCTATACATCAAATTCTTTTATTACTGCTGAAAAAATGAAACTTGAGATGGGATTTTGAATGCTTGTTTTTTATACAATGACTTAAGGTGATTCAAAAAACAGCTCGCAGGGTAAAATTTAGTACAACATAAAAAACTAGGTTCTGTGCAAGTAGCACAGGTTCCTACGAGTAATAATTTTTTTTGTTCAAAATAGTTACAGTCTTTTTCTGCGTGTTAAGAGATAGACAATACTTAGCGTCAGTGATGTATCAAAAAAGACAAAGTTACATGGAAAAAATGTTCATGGCTTTAAAAAAACTACAATTAGTGTTGCAATTTATAAGAAAAAAAACATCTATTAATTTTTGGAAAGTTTTTTTGAAATTCGTGTGCGGGAAGAAAATGAACTTCAAATACTGCTTATTTAATCTAAAAATTCTTCTAATAGCTCAATAAGCTTTAAATTCTCGAGAGCAGATTGAAAAGCAAAAATTACAAACAGGTTTTTATCGACAATGAAAATACTTCTGTGAATATTTACTATGTCGTTCGAATCAAAACTATTAAGTATTTAATATGATTACCACTCGATCAATTTGGACAATTAATTGTGGCACCTGATTTTTCGTGGAAAAAGTTGCCAAATTTTTTAAACAATCATAAACACACGCTAAGACAAAGTTCCTCCCGACTTTCAATAGTCGGAGCAGTAAAATAGCATTTTTTGCCAGAATTAAAGAAGCGCAGTCATGAATTAAGTCGTTTTTGTCAATCTTAATTTCGATAATCAGCTCTAAATTTTCTATCTCTCTCTTTCTTTTTTTAGAGAATGAACAATTTATCACACAGCAAATTAAAATATAATTAAAATGTACGGTCATCTAAGAAACAACTGGCAGTTAAAAATAGTTTGAAACAACTGGAAATTTGAAGTAAACAAAAATAGTTTTAAAAATAGGTTTTTTTTTGCAATAACAATAGTCGAAACATTCGATACTACTTCAAAACAGCGACCTGCGCTTTTGCTTGTGCATCAAATGAAAGATACAATACGTGATGAAACTTGTTGCAAATAATTTCAGCTTGGCAGAAAAGGAAACGAAAAAAAAGATCTCATTATATATGCGTTACATTGTTCCACTTTCCGATAACAATTATTTCCTTTATTATTACTTTCCAATCAACTTTTGCCATGTCTCATCTAGTTTGCTGCCAGTTTTTACAGGTCTGACAAACTATTAGATTTTTACATTTGTAATACAAAGAAATGAATTGTTTTTCTTCTAATTAAAAATCGATAGAACTTAAGCTCCTTTCTGGAGCTATAGAATAAATTTTAAAATAAAAATAACAATCTGTTGAATCTTCATAGCAACATCTTGTAATTATTTCTTCTTAATTAATTTTGTGACTTAAGTGTAGGCGAAATTTAGATATATGTAAAACGATATAATGTTTCTCATTGTGAAAAGCTGTATAAGCCTACGATCATGAAGACAAATATTGAAGATAATTATTTTAACGACTGAAACAAAAAAGAGTGGACCGTTAGCATGGTGTTAATACCGCTAGTTAAAAATTCCTGCTCCAAAAGTTATGCGTTTTTCTGTTTTATATTGCTATTATTTGTAGATCAAAAACGCATACGTTAGCCTAAGATCTATGAAACACATTGTTTGATCCAAATTAATTGTCATCTCCATTGTTTCAATTTGTATATAACAATATTTTAGAATTGATTTTTAGCTATAAAACAGGGCTAAGCAGCCTTTAAGTCGAATTCAAATAAATAATACATGTAACCTTTAATTTTTCGATCCATAGCAGTACTTTTACATTACAAAATTTGATCAAACATTTCTCTCTAAAAGATTCTTAAGTTACTATTTGTATTAATGATTGATTGAAATATTAGCACTGAAAATAAAGGGAAAAGCTCGGCTAATTTTCGAAACATCATTTTAAACACGTTATTTCAATTTTAAACAAGTTATTTCATGAATCAAATCGGAGGGCGCAAAGTTAAGAATTTTCTAAGCAAGCTATTCCAGACGTGGAATTTTGAGATATTCTAAATTATTTCATGTAGCGAATAAGATAACATTTTACTTTTTTCTACTGAAGCCATCTAAGCGTTGAAGCTTCCAATATTTCAAGTTATCTCATAGTTTTCGACAAGTTCAAGAGCTTTTTAACAAGCTATTCTAGCACTGAAATTTTTAAACACTTCGAAGTCATATCATTGAGCAAACCAATTTTTGTTAGTTTTTCAACAATTTTTTTTTGAAATATTCCAAGTTATGTCATGCAGCGAATCGGATGGCAAAAAAAAGTTTAATTACTTATTTTGAAGCCATTCAAGCAATGAAACTTCAATTATTTCACTTCATAGACCAAAACTCAGGACGATAAGTTCAAGATGTTCTAGGCACGCTACTCCAGCTAAGAATCTCCAGTCAGGAAATATTTCGCCGTTCTTTTCTATCAAGTTCGCGAAAAGCTCAAAAATTTCTAAGCAAGCTACTTAAGCGATGAAACTTTGAAATATTTCAAGTTAATTTGCAGACCGAATCCATTCGCGAAAAATTAAGCTTTTCTAAGCAAACTTATAAAGCTAAGAATTATTCCAAACTATTTGATGAAGAAAATCGGTTCGCAAAAAAACTAAGTTTTTTTAAGCTATTCAAGATATGAAACATTTCAAGTTACTTCATAGACTGTCGGTTTGCGAACAGTTGAAATTTTCTAAGCAAATTACTCAAGCTAAAAAATTTGGACATACTCATTTTTTGTAGACCAAAACAGTTCAATAAAAATTTTATTTTTAGAAGAAAGCTTTTGAAGTTATAATTTTTCAAATAATCGAAGTTATCTTGAAAAAGACCGAATCGGTTCGCGAAGTTTTTCTAACCAAGCTATCCAAGCTACGAAACTTTGAAATATTTCAATTTATTTCATAAAACGAATCAGTTTGCGAAAAGCTTAAGTTTTTGTAAGCAAGCTATTCAAGCTAAAAAAAACTTCTTAGACCGTCAAGTTGTCTATAAAATATGTCAAATTGTTTCACAGAGCAACTCGACTTGCTGGAAATTTCAGTTTTATAAGCAAGCTATTGAGGCAACGAAACTTTGAACTATTTCAAGTTTTAACAACTCATAATTTTTCCAGTTTTCATAATTTTTTTCAAACTGATTCATAGTCCCAATCGTATTGCGAAAAGCTTAAGTTTTACAAGGCAAGCTATTAAAATTCTGAAACTTTGAAATATTTCGAGTAAATTCAAAGATCAAGTCGGTTTGGGAAAAGTTTGCTTACAAATAGTTGGCGAATGTTTTGCTAAAAAAAAACCAATTTTTTGCAAAACGATTCGGTCAATGAAATAGCTTGAAAAATTCCATAGTTTTTCTGAGCACTCTATTCATGCGATGAAACTTCGAAAAATTTCGATTGTTTCATGCAGCAAACCCACTGGCGAGAAGTTTCAGTTTTTCTAAGCAAGCTAATCAGGCGAAGAAAGTTTGCGTTATTTCAAATTTCCATAAACCAAATCGGTTCGCGAACAGTTGAAATTTTTGTGAGCAAGCTCTTCGAGCAAAAAACTTCATAGATTGTCAAGTTATCAATGAAATATGACAAATTGTTTCTTAGAGCAATTCGACTGGCGAGAAGTTTCAGTTTTTCTAAGCAAGCTATTGAGTCTCTGAAACTTTGAAAAATTTCAAGTTTTCAGAGCAAATCGTTTGGCGACAAGTGTTTCTAAGCAAGCTCTGCAAGCAATGAAACATTGAAATATTTCACAATATTTCATAGCCCAATTCGGTTTGCAAAAAGTTAGTTTTCCTAGCAAGGAAGTTATCAATTTAGGTTAGTTCGTTTCAGAAGAAAATCAATCTGAAAAGGCAAAAATTCGGAAAAAATGGACAAATACCGTCTAGCCTTGAAAATGAATTGAGTTCATCTTGTCTGGTGAATTGAATTTTTGTCAAAAATTTTTTCTTGAACATACGTAAGAAAATTCGAAAGTTCTAGAATATTCTTGGCCTTCTCTTGAACGTTAAGCCTAAAGAATTTTTTAAACGCTGCGTTCGACAAAGCTAAAACTGCTTTCAGTTAAACATTGCGTCCATAGCTCATTCCGACTTTCATTTAATATATAAGAAGATTGGCCACTATCAACAAAATTGTGAGCTTCATCAACAGCTTAAACGTTAAAGAAACAATTTGTGTATCTGGAGACATATATGAGATGATGCAAAAACAAGAACACCAACAAATTGCTGCTAATTAAAATAAAAAAAATATATTGCTTCGATACTTAAAATAGACGCGAAGCGCAGCTTTGCACCACTTGCGATACAAAAATAATTTACTGTTTTCGGGTAATTCTTTTCAATAATTATATCAGATACTTCAAATTTTAAAACAACTCTCGAAAATTCTGTGCAAGTACAACGATGCTGACAAAAACAGACAGACAACGATATTCTGACGATTGAATTTTTTAAAGCAGGAAAGTGTTACAGTGCTAAAATCAGGACCTCGCCGGGCTCGAACAAAAAGTCTTTGTCGTTCAAAGCATGAGCGCTATCTCTGCACCGAAGTTACAGAATCAGACGTTCAGTTTAACTCATTGGAAATTAGATCATATGAAGCAGTGATTTTGTTGAGCACAAGGTTCAGGATACTATTCCGATTTGATAACGCGAGCTATGAAAGTGTTTCAACTAAAAAGATTTGAGCAGTCATATTTAGATTTGCTATCTATGGGAATACTCTGACAGCCCTACAAAAGTTGAATATAGCCAACTGACAGTAGAAAAAGAAATGAACGCTAAGGAACAGAAAAAAAACTGACTTGTTTTTTTAAATCTCAGCCTTCAATTTTCGAAGAAAAAAGATGGCCGTTAACCTTTTTGAACTTTTAGAACGATTTATAATTGTTTTTTTTTTCATGAAACTAACACAAGCTGAGAAAACTGGATCAAAACGTATAGATTTTATTTCGCTGTGAAATCTGATAATTAATTTCCAATTTCGAAATTCCACTTTCGTTTTTCGTGACCTTTACACTTTTGCTGTTAGATAGTGGATTTTAGCTTCCTTTTAACAAAAGAAATACACTGAACTTAGACTGAAATCACAAGTGAAACCTCGAAAAATCAAATTAAGCGTGAACAGATTTTAAGACTTTCCTGAAAAAACCAACAAAAAATCACCAAGACCTATATAAGAGTCTTCAATACGTTAATTTCACTTAATAATTTGTCTACATAAAGTGACGCAAGCCAGATCCATGATACCTTGAAGCTAAAGTGCTATTTGGAATATGAAAGTCTGTGTTAATATCCTTAGCATAGGCTGTAGTTAATAGCTGGATCAAAATGAACTTTCAAAATGACCATTTTGTCACAACAATTGCATCGCCGCAACATTTGCGACTTAGGTTGGAAAAAATAAAGTTCATACTATAACACACGCTATGATTGTGTAATAAGAATAAGTATGTTCCAAAATGATAACGCTTGCTAATCGCGAGCACAAACATCGCATACGTAATTCTTCACTGCCCAATAAAATTCCGCAGAAATCTTGTACTCAATTACATACAACAGAGATGCTTTAGGAATGTCACTCATTAATTTAAAACAAAAATGATCCTTCAAAAAGAGTCGTGCTGTACTTGCGTGCCATGGTAAATAAAACCGAAAAAGAACTAATCGATAAATAGTTTGAAAAAGCAAAATTCTAGTTTAAAAAATCAGTTCCCAGCCGTATTCGAACTACACGTCGTCTCAAGCAGCTGTGCTAACTCTAGGCTAAATGACTTGGGCGGTTGATGGACTTTGAATTAAATATTAAGCAACATGAAACATCTGCAAATCCTTGTGAACAACGTTGTACTCGGGGAAGTTGTACTTGGGTAGCTAAAACCCAAAAACATCACATGTACTCAATCTGTTGAGCGATACTATTTACCAACCCATTGACTGTTCTTATCACAAAAACGGACTTAAATCATGAAAAGAGATCTTGAAGGTTCGGATTATTTGAGGCACCTGATTTTGAGTGGAAAACAAAAACTTAAACACACCCGAAGACGAAACTCCTGCCCATCAACAATGGTCGGAACAAAAAATAACTTCTATATGGAACAAAGGCTGCGTGCGTAAACAGTATTAGCAAATGAATTGCACTCAGTTGCTCAGCGCAGTTTGAAAACTCAGCTGATCAAAATCAGTTTCTGAAGTTTAAATTTAAAAAAACTTAGAAAAAGGAAACTGCTTGCTAGAAAAAACAAAAGTAGCTTAGTGAAACAATCAAACGAAAAAATTGGATCAACTTGTACACCAAAAAATACTATTCCATACCCTGATTGACTAAGCAAAATAAACCAATTACACAATTTCTATGATACTCCTCAAAGGTAAACTAGTGCACTTCTCGCAAATACGGTGATCTGAATAGATATTTGAACAAGAAATGAGCTTCTGAACAAGATCTCTATAAATCATCATTAAGCATGGCTAGAACGTGAATACAGTAATTTATTATAGAACTAGCGCATGACTCGCACCTCCAGTGGTTCTCATAGATTAGTATTTTTTTTTGGTTTTTTCCACCAAACTAGTGATATCTCCTATACTTTCAGTTCCCAGCCGTATTCGAACTACACGTCGTCTCAAGCAGCTGTGCTAACTCTAGGCTAAATGACTTGGGCGGTTGATGGACTTTGAATTAAATATTAAGCAACATGAAACATCTGCAAATCCTTGTGAACAACGTTGTACTCGGGGAAGTTGTACTTGGGTAGCTAAAACCCAAAAACATCACATGTACTCAATCTGTTGAGCGATACTATTTACCAACCCATTGACTGTTCTTATCACAAAAACGGACTTAAATCATGAAAAGAGATCTTGAAGGTTCGGATTATTTGAGGCACCTGATTTTGAGTGGAAAACAAAAACTTAAACACACCCGAAGACGAAACTCCTGCCCATCAACAATGGTCGGAACAAAAAATAACTTCTATATGGAACAAAGGCTGCGTGCGTAAACAGTATTAGCAAATGAATTGCACTCAGTTGCTCAGCGCAGTTTGAAAACTCAGCTGATCAAAATCAGTTTCTGAAGTTTAAATTTAAAAAAACTTAGAAAAAGGAAACTGCTTGCTAGAAAAAACAAAAGTAGCTTAGTGAAACAATCAAACGAAAAAATTGGATCAACTTGTACACCAAAAAATACTATTCCATACCCTGATTGACTAAGCAAAATAAACCAATTACACAATTTCTATGATACTCCTCAAAGGTAAACTAGTGCACTTCTCGCAAATACGGTGATCTGAATAGATATTTGAACAAGAAATGAGCTTCTGAACAAGATCTCTATAAATCATCATTAAGCATGGCTAGAACGTGAATACAGTAATTTATTATAGAACTAGCGCATGACTCGCACCTCCAGTGGTTCTCATAGATTAGTATTTTTTTTTGGTTTTTTCCACCAAACTAGTGATATCTCCTATACTTATGAATTTCATCAGATAAACAAATTCATCGAAAACCAAGATTGAAATGTTCAACAAGAAGCCAGATAAACAATTCCTAAGAGTACCCTGAAAGCATCAAAAAATGTGTTTGCAAATATGAAGTTAAGTTAGTTTTTGCTTACACTTAAAAAAATGTTGAAAAAAAAACAAAACAAAACTCCAAATCCCGGTTGTTTAAAAAATTTGATCAGTCCGATTAACAAAAGAGATGCAAGTTTCGATAAATTTTTTGGATCTAAGTTTTAAAAAAATTGTAACAAAACACTAAAAAACGCCATATTTCAGAAACCAAAAGGATTTGAGCAGTAACATTTGAAGACAAGATTTGTAGCTCCTGAGTGTACATTGACAGAACACCACTATTTGTTTGAAAAAATAAACTTTGTCCAGTAAAAAATTAAACGAAGAGTTTCAAAAATTTGCATTTCGAAAGAAGGAAAAAATTGATCAGTTCAGGTATTCACGCTTCAACATCTGCATGGTTAACATATATAAACCTGAAAATGTTTTTTTTTTCAAATTGAGAATTCAAAAAACCTACTAAACGTTGCAATAGCTTGGCATTTTGTTAAAGATGTTGACATGGAGACATTTTAAAGTGAAATAAGAAAAATTGATTAAAATACAGGTAGAAAGAAAGATCAAAAAGATAGATTAGAAATATATACAAGATACATCAGAAAAAGACGGATGAAATTCACAAAACATGAGAAGTATGATAGATCAAAATTGAAACATAGAAAGGATAGATAGACAAAGAATTTATCTCGCTTGCTTATGGTATACGAAACTTCACAGAATGAAATTCTCATTTTCACAAAACAAATGCAAAACTAGTTTATAATTTAATTTTCAAATGAAGCGAGGAAAAGCAAAAGGTTGAATTTACTAATGCAGCGCCTACTCTCCCTAAACAAAATTTTGTTAAGCAGTGGTATTCAATTACAAACGCAGCCTCTAAAACGGGTATCATATAGGGCAGCATAACGCCCCCTTTCTGGCAAACTTCGGAGTTTTTAAGAAATAATGCGATGACCTTTTTTTGACCCCAAAAGAGCAACGCAAATCACTATTTCCATACTCAGACTTGAATAGTCAAATGATTATGTTGTCCAAAGACAACGCCTGTTCATCGGAAAGAATACAGGTCCAGACCAACCCTACCGCACCCAAACAGTCATACTTTTAGTCATTGCTGACTCGCAAGCAGCCCACCGCATTCCCATACTAAGGCGTAATTGGTCAGAAGATTACACGCCTCTTTTCCTGAAAAAGCAGAGAGCCCTTCAAGCCACAAACGACAGCAAAAGAACATCATGGATAAAAAGGAAGGTAAAGAAGATAAATGAAATGGAAAAAGAAAAGAAAGATGAAAAAGAAAAAAAGTTAAACAAAAAAATAGTTATTAAAAGATGCATCAGAAAGATTGAAAAAAGATAGACAAAAAAGATAAATACAAAACTTTGATCAAAAAGATAGCTAGAAAGAAAGATCAGAACGATAGTTAGTATGATAGATCAAAAAGGATAGACTAATGAGATAGATAAAAAGAAAGACAAAAAGATTGATCGAGAAATTATGAAAAAAAAAGTTAGGTATATACATAGAAGAATAGATCCAAAAGATAGATAGAAAACATAGAAAGAAAGGTACATCAAAACAGATAGATACAAAAAAATATAAAAAAAGATAGACTGTGAAAAAATAACAAAAGATAACAAATAGGAAGAAAGATAATATAGAAGATAGACAAAAAAAGCTTCAGAAAAGATTTATATAAAAAGTATTTATTAAAAAAATTGGTTGAAAAACAAATGAAAAGTACGTATGAAAAAAAGACAACAAACAAAAAGTAAGATAAAAATACATCAATCACATAGGTAGATGGATAGATCAAAAAGAAGGACAAGCAAGATATATTAAAAAAAGGATATGTCGAAGGATAGGACGAAAAAAAGATGGGACGAAGAATTGATCAAAAAAGGTAGAACAAATAGATATTTACAAAAGATAAATCAAAAAGATAGAAAAAAGATAGTTACAAAGGATATAAAAAAACAATTGAAAATAGATGAACAAAAAAGATAACTACCAAAGATGCATTGAAAAGAGACAAAAACGAGAGTTACAAAAGAAAAATCAAAAAGTTTGAAAAAAGATGGACGAAAAAGATAACTACAGTAGATGCATCAAAAAGATGTTAAAAAAATAGACAAGAGATAGTTACAAAAAACTGATCAATAAGATAGGTAGAGAGAGATCAAAACGATAGAATAAAGATAGACAGTAAAGAGTTACAAAAGATAAAGCAAAATGATAGATAAAATCTAGGTAGAACGATAGATCAAAAAGATGGGTAGAACGATAGACAAAAAAATAGTTACAAAGAAATCAGAAACATAGAAAAAAAGGACAAAAAATAGCTACAAAAAGATGCATCGGAAAGATAGAAAAATATAGACAAAATCTTTTTCTATCTTTTTCTATTTTAAGATGGGTAGAACGATAAACAAAAAAAATAGTAACAAAAAAAACAGAAATATAGAAAAAAAGGACAAAAAATTGCTACAAAAAGATGCATCGGAAAGATAGAAAAATATAGACAAAAAGAAAATAGGTTAAAAAAAGATAAGTTAATGAATAGATAAAGAGAATATAAAAATAAAAGAGAAAAAGATATGATTTCAAACTACAGACTGAAATGCTCAAATTAGTTATAAAGGCAGGTAAACAGACAGACAGACTTATACTGGCCTCAAAAAATTACTGAGAATTAAAAACCTTAGGTGTACCACCTCGGAAATAATTTTGTTTTGAGTAAAATCAGTTGAAATAGTTTGAAAAATTATGGAAGTTCAGTGAATGAACCTCTCTCACTCCCCCCGCTCCCTCCCAGTCATATTAAGACTCCAAATTTGGTACAGGGTTGAAAATTTCAAGTTTGGTTATATACACAGGAACAAAACTTTTGAAAATTTGCGTTGCGAATATAGATAAAATGTAGAATTGAAGCATTCGCTCCAACAGATATCAAAACGCTGAATCAAGTAAACATTTTAGTCCTTCTAACGTATTGGCCTATCAACAAGTAATCATAGGGACTTCTTAAAAATGTGCCGAGCGAAACTCTCGCTAAATAATGTAAAGATAATTAAAGATGGAAGCTATACCACACTGCCCGCCTCCCTTCCTAAGCTAGCATCAACGTTGCAATCCGGCCTTTCAATTGATCTAGCATTTCAAAACTTGAAAATATCAAGCATCGCAATATACGATATAGCTTAAACGTGCGATAATTCTTCGGCGAAGCATGCAAAATTAATCAGTTGAACAAGCTTAAGTTGTTGAAAAAAGCTTAGAAACAGGGACATTTAACGTAACCGAAAAAATAGACTGGGGCAATTTTCTAGTTCATGAATTTAACGATTTATATAATCTAAAACCTAACGAGTTTCAGATACTTTGAACTTAACTCAAAATATGACCCTAAAAAGGCCGATAGCATACAGCTGCCCTTTTCAGTTTTTTAAAAATTCATCAGTTTGGGCTGGTCGCGACAAGAAAAATACAATTAAGCATCACTGTTTCATATAACTTATCGTGTGATTTAAATTAACTTTATTGTTTTATATAAGGATCATTTCTACACAGCAAGCTGTTTCTTTTAGGAAAATTAACCAACAATACTAAATGTTCTGCCAAAAATTGTTTTTTTTGGGATCTAATCACCTTCGAACTAATACATCATTGAAAAAAGTACCTTCAAAAAAACTTTAGCGTCAGGCTTCTAAATCAGATTCCTGTCAATGACCTCACAGAGCGGTTAATGATTTGTAAATCACTTTCTTTGTTCCACTTTGCGCTTTTTGAACAACAAACATTAATGAATGACATTGAAAAACGGCGACACGAATAAGGTTGAATTAAACAAACCATTCTTCATTTGCTCGGAAATTACAAACAGTAAACACCTGCAACCAAAACAACTCAACCAATTTTCACTCTTTTGCTTTGATCCGTTTCTTGCAACGGTTTCACTTTATTTTTCCTCTTCACCTTTTTTCTGTCGTCTTTTTCAACGGGCGAGAGATACGTCACACTTGCGATAGTTTCGTCGTCAACTCTGAAAACGCGTGCCAAATTTCTCAGCATATTGATTGACGCTGAATCTTTTGAAACAGTTTCAAACGCAGTGAGAGTTTTTGAAACTCTATTTAATACTCTCTTTGACGCGCCAACTTGTTCATGCCTCTGAGCTAAACTAGCAACAAACTGGAAATAATTCTTGGCAGTCGAAAGATGACATGAAGATTTCACGCTTTCTTGTAGCAACTTCCGACTAAATTCCGAGAAAAAATCAAGAATTTCGGAACAACTTTCCGGAATATTCCTGACTATCTCGGGTGTCAACAGCAGCAGCGTATTATTCAATACGTTCGCAAGATCTTTCGATTCTTTTGCCATCGCACTTCTATATCCTTGCAAAACTAGCTGCCAAAAAGCTTCCGGATTGCAACCAGCAACTATTGATAGAAACTGGCGCATCTTAGGGTACTTTTTTCTTGTCAAATACTCGGAAACAAATTCTACAACACAAACCAACAAGTTTTTAGATGCAGCTTGCATGATATACGACACTAGAAACTTGGTCATATTTTTCAAAGCTTGGTCAGAAAAAACCACCTCAATAGCAAACGCGTTGTTTACTATCTTCTTTCCCATCTCCGATAGATCTTTCTTTTCGAAGCTTGTAACAAGCTCTGTTAGAAAATTGCTTTTTCCAAAAACTGGCAGCTCAAAACACGTGAAAAGATTCACTTTGAAAACTTCGGGACATTTCTCTTCTGAAGCTCGCTTGACAATTTCAATAAGATAAGTTTTCACATTTTCCACGGTAACTTTTTTGGAGCTTAACACAGCTGTAGCCAGTTGAAAAAAGCACGCAATGGGTTCAGCTTGTTTGGATACATTACCAGTCTTTCGTTTCATTACCAGCACGCTTTCCAGTCGCTCGTCCAAAGTTAGTAATTCGTCCTGTTGCTCTTTATCTAGCGTACCATCTAAATCTATCACTATATCTTCATCAGTATTCGTGAAGAAGTTTTCAGGCACTTCTAATTCGACTCCATTGTCCGATTGTTCACCTTCCGATTCGCTCGATTCTGATTGGTCGCCTGAGTTCATTACGTCATCAATCTCGACTGTCAGTTTTTCTTTACCAGGTTTCGGCTTTTCCAGAGCATCGTAAAAGGCAAAAGTCTTTTCCACAATTCCTTCAACCTTGTTCTCATCAATATAAGTTTTGAATTCATTCAGAACAAACTGCGCATATGGTGTTTTGGGAAGAGAAAGCAAAGAAAAGCTGAACTTGAGTACATTTTCAAATTGAAACTCCGGGATTTTTTCGCTTTTGATGAATTCTTTCAAAGCTTCTTCGAGAAAAATTGCCTGAGCTTCTTCGTTATTCAAGGAAATGTCAATAACTACAGCTGAAATTATGTTCTTCAAAACCGCTCCTTCTGTCTGCATGTAAGTCAACGATTTTATCGCCTTTTTATTCCGGAACTTTTCCTTATTTTCGGAACTTATTACTTCTATCATATTTGCAAAAGACATTTCGGTCTGTTTTTTATGAATCAGAAGTTGCCTTAACATACTCATAATCTGTGTTTTAGTCTCATCTTTTACCGTAAGTGTTTCCACTTCAGGGATCAAAAGACAAAATTTGATCACGCTCGATAGAAGTTTATCAAAACATTTTTGGGACATAATGACTGGGTTCCTTCTAAGCAATGAGCAAACTAGTTTTAGACACAATTCGCAACTTTCGGATCCTGCACAAATCTGTCGGTTAATTTCTTTTCCTATTTTTATCTGGTACTTGTCGTCCAACTTCGCCATAAGCACCAAAAAAATCTTCTCATGTGACAAGAAATTTCCGACAATTTTGATATTTTCCAGAAACAGCAGCAGAACTCGGAAAAGATTTTCGTCGCTTAATTTTTCAAGTCCGTTTTTCACTGATTCAAAACACTTAGAGTTAGCTTTCGTTTTGACCAGGCCTTCTAACAATTTTAGAACATCGACTGAGAAAACAAGATCTAAGTGTTGTGATATTGCTTCTTCCCCGCACAAGAACTCAATTAAAATCCAGAGTAATGACTTCTCATACTTCTTAATAGCGGAAGACCAAAGTTTCTGGAAAGACTCAGAGTCAAAAGTGTAAGAAACTACCAGACATTTTAACACAGGATGAACAAACGGTAACTGATTTTTAACATCTGCAGCTAATTTTTCTTCAGATATTAGCTCAAAAATACTATTGTTCAAAAAATCTGTCACTTTTTCATTTTCAGAAGAGAGCCCAGATATCAATTTAGGAAATCGTTTTTGAACAACGAGCAGCTCAAGGCAAACATCAAGCGGCAAATTATCTTTTTCTATTTTTTTAACACTCGTTGAGAACTGAACAAGCATTGCGTTCTTGTAGTCTGATTTTGATATCTGTTGCAAAACATCAAACAACAGTGAGTCGTAAGCATTTGTAACTTTACTTTTCAAAGACTTCCGATCGGACAAAATGTATTCATGGACTTTAGCAAACTCGGCAAGACAAACTTCGTCCCTTATTTTCAAAATGGAAGCAATTATTGTAATCGTAGCTAGCAACTGACCACATTCTTCAGGACTATGTGAGCTTTTCTTCAGAAGTTTATCGAGGTCAAACTCTTGGTTCAATGTCTCCAGAATTTTTTCTGTTCTAAGTTTCTCTCCAACTTCCGTATTCAAAAGAGCAATGAAAGCGACGGCAAAAGCGGTACAAGCGCTGCTTCTGGTAGTTGAGATTCCTGTAACAAGTCGCTTTATGATGTATCGACGGTTTTCTTTCAAGCCGATAAAAGTTTTCACTTCTTCTAAGAACGCCTCGACATTTTTAAGCCTGGTGTGATCTTGAGAGTTGACAAGAAAATCGAAAACAGATCTAAGTTTATCTGGAACTGTGGGTTCTCTATCAGTAGAATCTGGCTTGACAATTTCATTGGCCATGATTTTAAATCTGAAAGACATCGTGCTTTACAAATCGAAAAATGATAGCCAACATCGACATTTCAACATAGCACAAATGGAGGAGCACTCAACATGCCTTTGCAAATAGTGAAATACTAAACCTTACGCAACCGATTCTCAAAAACGTGCAAAAACACCAAAATCCATAAACTTTTAAAAATGGTATCAAGAAAACATCAAACAGTAGCCTTTATACTTTGCTAGCCTTTGATGGAGACGTCAGTGGAATCAAATCAGCTATAACTTTTTAAAAAAATGGCATTTTTCACACAAAAACATAGCCGACAGAAAGTTGGAAAGAGTCAATGAACGCAAGTTAACAGAAAAAAATACCGACTGATTTTAGAAAAAAAATCCCGATCTTTCAAAATTCAAAGAAAAAATAGATGCCCTTAAAGCTCTTCCAATCTATAGAACAATTTATGCTTGGCACTTTTTGATAAAAACAACCAAATTTGAGAAAATTGTTTCAACACAGAGGCGAAATGTAGCGAAGCAACACATCAAAAACCTTGCATTACAAGATGACGATAGAAAAAAGAAGGAAGTCTTGTTTTTGAAAAACAAGCTGAAAAACCATTTAGAAAAAACTATATATATATACAGAACTTTCATGTCTTTGGCTCGGATGATGTTAATGAACAGCCTTAAAAACCAGAATCAATGAAAAACCGTCAGCAAAGGTAAAAAAAAAAACTAGGGTCGACCCTAATTAGGCCGAAAACGAAGCTGTAGTCAAAACAATTTTCAAGCTAGAAAATTTCTTAGAATAAAAGTCGTAAGATCCATCCCTTCTGAAAAAATAGCATTTGAAAATATAGCCCGAGAAACCACTCAACATCAATTAACTAAGCCAATAAAACATAAGCCGGACTTATTTACCCAAAAGAAACAACAATTTTAAAAAATCTTGTTGTTTGAAAAACCTTGAGTTGGTAAAATAAATTACAGAGCAATCTTCATTTATAGTTTAAAACTAGGGGCACAGCTTTGACTGGAGGTACCTGTTTGATATTTTAAGAAATTATTTTACTGATGCGGAATGAAAAGCGTTAATTACAAAGCCTAAAACCTTAGTTGTTTCTCTAATATAGCCGCGAGTGTAGGCGAGATACCCATTACCCGGTCTCATAAATGAACCGAGGCAAAGAAGTGAGTTTTTCCGCAACCAGATCATTTGACCGGAGCTGTGACTGAAATGCCACTTATACCACAAGGTTACCCTAACCTGTCTTTTCGATTGGACTCCAAACGTCAGATTTCTCGCAGTAGTTCTCGAGAAGTGAAAGATTTTGCCAAGATTTTGAAAAAGGGCAAAAAATTCAGAATGTGCTCATAACATCTTTGCTTACGCAAACTAGGGAGACGACGCTTCTGTGTTAAGACTTTTTACAACCACTTTATTGGATTTAATCTATATCTATATTTGGTTTAATCTCAGTAGTTTTTAAAAAGTCAAAATGATTCCGAAAAACGGTTACTAAAATATTCAAATTTGTCTCTTGAATACAACACTTTTTTTTACGAAAAAGGCGTAACGGCTTATGCGGCGAAGTAGTCCCCAATCTTTTTGTTCGATTAAAACACTAATCTGAGAATTGGCAACATATTAATCGAGAAAAGTCAATATTTCCAGAAAACGGTCGAAAGTCTTTTCCAAAAGCCATAAACTTTTCTAAAAATTTAAAGGGGCATATCCACTCACACAGGGAAGCTTGCCACGTCCCATTTTGTTGATTGAAACCATAATCTGAGGGTAGCTGTTCAGAAACTCAAACTTTCTTCGAAAAACGTACAAAAACTGTTTATGCAAGGAGCTTCACAAAACCGGCTCGCTCAATTGAACCCAAAACCTCAAATTTGGGAGGATAGAGAACTGAAAACTCAAAAAATTGGGAGAGAAATTACTCGCTAATAATTTTTCGAAGGCT
Source organism: Symsagittifera roscoffensis (assembly GCF_963678635.1). NCBI lineage: Eukaryota > Metazoa > Xenacoelomorpha > Acoela > Convolutidae > Symsagittifera > Symsagittifera roscoffensis. Next base: position 13,315,881 of record NC_087068.1, read on the forward strand.
GTACATATTGGGATAAAGTAGACAAAGACTAGAGTATTACGCAAGCCAAGAGGGGAGTGCGAGCTCTTTTTTTACTGGAAACACTTTCTAGAAAGTCGCTAGAGTCGTTTTTGAGAAAAAAAATTCCAATTCGAAAAAAATTCCAAATCGCTTTAAAAAAACAAATCCCTGACATTTTCATAATAGTTGTTTTTATTAACCGGGAACTGTTCAAATACTCGCTCAAATTAACTGAGAAGTAGTTTTAGTTGAATCTTCAAGAAACTGAGCATGTCAGCAGGTATGAATCAGAAATGTACTCAAAAAATTGTTTACGGGAAAAAAGTCTTGTTCTTAATTGCAAGTCACTTCCTCTCGCAAGTGAATTAAGTAACACGTTTATTTCGCTAGAAAATCTGGAAACTTAATTCCAATTTCGAAACTAGAAGTCGATGAAGTTTCTCGCGGACTTACAATTTGGCTGTTCGATAGTGGAGTTTGATTACCTTAGAAAGTAAATCAGCTGAACATTTTGAAAATCATCGAGACCTATATAACAGCCTTAACTACGCTCATCGACTCTTAAAAATTGAAATCAAACAGAATCGATTGTTTCATGAAGTACTCTTCAAAGAGAAAAAACAATCACTTAATAAAAACTCTTCAACTAGAAAACCCACGGTGATTCAAACAGATTGCTGAGCGTGCAAATTGTTTTCTGAGATATGTAAAACAAACCAACAAAAAATGCAACCGTTAAAATAAACTAGAGCAACCCAAGCCGTTGTTTCAGAAAAGGAAGGATTTGAAAATAAATTCAATTTTTGGGTTTCTTTAAACTAAATTGGTCATATCTCTCGAGCTACTGGATTTCAAATATCCGATCGTTTAATCCAGCTTAACTACTTACTACACATCAATCGGACATATTATTGAAAACTTTTACAAAATGATTATCAAAATTAGAAAAAAAAACTGTCGTATCTCAGAAAGTGAAGAGATTAGAGCAGTCATGATTCGAGGCCAAATGGCAACAGCCGGGACTACCCTGCGTTACTCCATCATAGTGTGGAGAATTTCAAATTACGAAAGTTTTTTTCAAAATCTAGGTTTTTGAAATATCAAAAAAAAAGTCGCATCTCGTAAACTGAAAGGATTAGAGCAGCCATAATTGAGTGCATAATCTGCAGCTACTGAGACAAACCTGGTATACCGCCAACATAAGAGAGGGAGAAATTCAAATTTTGATGAAAGTATTTTTCAAAATTGGAGTTTTTTTAAACAATTTTATTATTATAGAAACGTCATAACTTGGAAAACTAAAAACATTCAGCAGTCAAATTGGAAGCCACATCTGCAGATCCTAAGACTATCCTGGCCTCAATATACTAGTGTTGAAAATTTCAGAGTTTTTTTAAAATTAAGTTTCGAAAATTTTTGAAAAAATCATGAAAACGTCATATCTCAGTTGAGCAGTTGAATTTTTAGGATCAGCAACAGCTGGATCTACCCAGACAGTACGCTAATAGATGGTGTAGATCTTTCAAACTTTGAGACCTATTTTTTAGACGTAAATCAAAGTTTTATGAAAAATTTATAAAACATCAGTTTTAAAAAACTGAAAGAATAGGAGCAGTCACAATTGGGTGCATAATCTGCAACTCCTGAGACAAGCGTGACATTAAACCAGCATAGGGTGAGGGTTTTTGAGAATTATTTTTCCAAATCTAAGTTTTCGGAAAATATTTGAAAAACTATGAAGTTCATAGCTCGGAAATTTAGAGAATTTCTCAGCAGGCCATTTCGAAACCAATCTGCAGATCGTGGGAGTATGCTGGCCACAATCCACTAAAGGGTTGAGATTTTCAAATTTTGAGAAGTTTTCAAACCTACATTTTTTGAAAACTTTTGAAAAAAAGTCAAAGGTGATAAAGAAACTAAACTGAGCTGAGCAGTCATATTTCGAGCCAAATCTGCAACAACTGTGAGCATCTTGGCATTACGACAACAGAGCGTGGAGAGTTTCAAATTTTGAGACGTATCTTTAGACGTAAATCGAAGTTTGTTGAAAATTTATTGTCATATCCCGGAAAAAGGAAAGGATTAGAGCAATCATTATTAAATGTCATATCTCAACTACTATGCCCAAATTGACTTCAACCCACAAAAAGGATGGACAATTTCAATTTTTTAGAAAAATTTCTCGCACACGAATTTTTTTGAAAATTCTTGGTTAATTTATTAAACTTAAATAGTTAAAGGGCAGCTACTTTCGAAGCCAGATCTGCAACCACTGGGACTACCTTAAACTAAGATTGATATATTCAAACTGAGAAATGTATTTTCTAAATTTATGTTTTTGAAATTAAATTTTGAAAAACGTCGAAAACTAAACTTTGAGCATAAGAAACTGAAACTCAACTCACATCATCTCATCATAGATATATTAATATAAACGTCTTAACACGTAAAATGTCAAACTTTGAGCAGGCATATTTGGAGGCCATATCAACATTCCCTGGGAGCACATTGACATCGCACCATTGAATCGAAAACTTAAATTTTGAGATTTTTTATTTCCCAAGTTTTTGAAATTATTAAAAACCTCATATCTCGAATCTGAAAAGCTTTGAGCGATCATAATTGGGGTCCAAAAAAGAACTTATTGAAATACATTGATAGCTCTCCAAAATAAAGTTGATAAATTTATTATATAGAAATTCAATTCTAATATTTCATTACATATTTGAATTAATCACAAAAACCGTCATATCTCGTGAACTAAAATGAGGTGAGCAGCCAAACTTAAGGCTGGATTCGCAACTCCTAGCAGAACACTGATGGCCAGTTAAATCATGTATAGATAAAAAAACAACAACCTAATTTGCCAAGATCAGCCGAAGTCTTTCGCCCTGACGAACATTTCGACCAAAATTAACTCCGCAAAAAATGAAAAGATTTTTAAACGACTCAATCTATTTGATTTTGAGGCGAATTAGACAAAAACATAAGCTTCCATAGCGATGTAATAACCACTTGATCAACGTTTAATTGAAAGATAACAGCTGAATCAATTGGCTCTTTTTCCTTTACCACCATCTGCGTATTTCTATTAAGAAGTTTTTGTTCAAATTGTACAATTGTTATCAAAATTGGCATGCTGACTATAAGGCCATGACAAACAGACTTGGTTTTGATAAAAATTACCTTCGCTTGGAACTTTCCTTAAAAGCCGAGAAAAAAATCATTACGACCATATAAGTGAGAATCACTATGTTCATGAAATTTTCTACACTCCCAAAACGGCCGCTTGCTATTTTGACTCATTTTTGCACTCGATTGCGTAATAGATAAATTATTGGTACAGCTATATTGTGTCGCATCTCCAAACCATTTTTCCAAGTTGATAAAACGGTTCAAATGAGAACACGTTTATTGACTGCGTATGAAAAGTTGACATCATCAGCAGTTTTTCACAAATAAATTTACAATAGAATCTAATTGCTATCTATTAAAACTACTCAAATATATATCTCACACTAAAATATAAAGAATCGATCCAGGTCTGGATTTAGTGCTGATACTATTCCAAAAAATTATATCCCATTATTGCCCAAAGGTGGCTCTTTAATTGTAATAGTATATGCATTTGGGTAGAACAAGGCTCCTTTACACAATTTAAGGGATTCGCCCCTTAAAAGGAGGCTCATTTTCATTCACAAAACCTTGAAGAGCCAAAATCACATTTTCGCAAATTTATAAACATGCCTACTTCGCAGAAGGCATGTTAAAGCAATGTCTTATTTCTTCAAGATTGCTGGACAAACTATTTTCGTACCTGTTAGAAGTGAAAAACTTTTAAGCACTCGCCTGAACCCTTCCTCAAAAACTCTTAGGAGTAATAACTGGATCGATCCTTCGATTATTTAAGGGTTAAATTAAATTCTCACGCGAACATTCAGTTCGGCACAAATTGGACAGTGCAAAGATCCGAAGTTGAATGATAGATATGAATGATGGAAATAATACAATTAGCCGAAGTTATGTTATTAATTAAACACACATGAACTCAAGAAGAACGACAAAATAATAATTTGTATTAGTATTACTATAATTAAGAATTTATTTGTTTTCAAGAAGGAAACAGACTCGATTATGATTCACAGAACTCTTAACTAGAAAACCCACCAAGATGAACACGAAAAAAGCCAGTTAGCTGCCTATCGAGTGGTGTTTTTCGTAGCCAACAACAAAGAATAGGTGAATTTTTGACTACCATATAAATTTAAGAATTATAATTTTGTCATGGTTAAGAGGTATTTTGTTCTCCAGCCAAGTTCCAATATTTTCTGAGTCCTATTCTTTGGGGTCTTTGGGACTTAGCGTCGTTTGAATACATTAGAAAAGGAAAGGGTCCCAAAACGGAACCTTGTGGAACTCTTAGTTAATGGTTTTTGAACTCAATACTGTAGTATTGCGAAATACTACACACACACAAAAGACCATTGTCTTAATTGTTTATTTAACGACCCAATTCTAAATTGGAGCGTGCCATTTAAATTAAAGCCTCTTTTCACTAAATCAGATATTGACTGATTTACTCTTATTAGGACTATAAAATCTTGTTTTGAAAATCCACTCCTTTTTAAATACTTGTCCAATTTTTCTCGTTTTTTCATGCTCAATATTTTAAAAGGGCGGCGATTATTAATACGTCCCTTTTAACTTAACTTGAAACAAACTGGATAAACATTTCGCAGTCTTGCCGGCTGCACTGAAATTCTCCTTGCTTTGATTAAGCAGAGATGCACCTGCAATATGATGCATCAGAGAGAGTAATATGAATTTTTAATCAGACAAACTGAAGGCTGCGGTTTTTATCAAAGGGGACTAATAAGTTGAAGATATTTGATTTGAAAAAATCAAACAAAAACTAGTTGAAAATTCCCTTATTAAAAAGGGAGAACAAAGGAGCAGGTGAAACCTGAATAATTAAAGATTGAATCAGCCGCCGGTTTATGCTTACGAGCAAAAGGACTGGCCTGAAATCTTCAGTGTTTCATTTTGCTCAGTCAGCAGCAAGTCATTTCTCTTCAGTCAGATCTTTTAAAAATAAATAATTTTTCTTTTCTGCCCTAACACTAAAATTAATCTAGCCCTTTTCATTTTTAAAAAGAGAATAAATTCTCATCTTAAGTTTGATTTTAAAAATTATAAATCGAGATAATCGAGATACGCACCCCCGAGGAAGTCTGGACTACAAGTACCCAAAGGACTACGGCAAGACGATCCAGACGACCCAACCAGAAGTGCTGACTTGGACAAACATCAAGGGCAACCATACATACTAATCAGCCACCGACCTTAGTAAGAAGATAAAAAAATGATGAACAAAATAAGATTAGCTCAACCTCCCCTCATAGGTATATTTCTTTAAGCTGTTCGATTCGTTTATATAATCTAATAACCCAGTGCTTTGTATCCAACCAACTAATTAATTCATACCTTTTCTAACTATTGTTTCTACTCTACTTTTTGTCAAGACAATTTGACGATCTAAGGTGAGACTTATAAATTAGGATAAAATTACTAAGCATTCAACCAGCAATGAGCGCTTAGTAAAACTGGTGCGACCGCAGCAGAGAACTACTCCTTAAGAATTTCTTCTTTTAACAAACTCGAAACAGCTTTTAAAATTCAAAAAAATATATTAATATTAGGATCTGTGAGTATTTGTCAGATTAGTTTCCAACCTCAAAAAGCCAGAGACAATGGGTATCTTTCGATAGAAACACAATTTCATTGTCTTCTACTTGACAGATATTCCTGGTAGGGTTCTTGCGAAATGCATCCCCTGCGCTAGCAGTCGCCCACGATATCCCTCCATCTCGAGGTCTATTAGACGGCTTTCTAACTGACATTAGCTCATGAACTTAACTATTATCTATCATTATAATAATATATAAAATTTCTGAAAGAATCGTTCTCTGCCTAAGTCCGCTAGTAAGATATACCCGTTTTGTCCAGTAATCCACTAATTACATGCCAAAACTTCAGTTTAAAGTTATCATCACTAAAATTAACGAAATTCTGTATTAAACTAAAGTGCTCAAAAACTTATTAAATATCTTCAATTATTTTTTCGAGGAGGTTAAGTGGTCATATGTGCGATCTAAGACTACCCTAAATTGTATGATAAATTGAATTCTTCATCACATTATCTCAAACCATCCACGCTTGTTGCTATTTATTCTAACCCTTCATCAATTCTCGAGGCTTATCCTCAACTTTTCTTAAACTCATTTTAATTCTATCCACCTTAACGTAACTTAAACCTAAATCATCCATCAGTAAAGCTACCAATTACTGAAACTAAGGAAGAAAATAACAAAAACCAAAAAGGAAGGAACGGATTTGAGTGTTTTTTAATAAATCATTAGTTTTTTTAACACAGTTTAAATATACACCTAATAAACAATAAGATTACGCACTAAAACCAATCTTAAACGTTAACCACATAACACCAAACACCAAGTTTTAGTTTCAGCACAAAAATATCAGGTTTTACAACAAAAACTAAGTTTAAAACACTGACACATCCACTTTATATTGATAAAATAGGTTTCATATGATAGCATAAGCAATAAAAAATTGATTTTTACCAGCCAAAATTTTTGGTTTCAGTCTAGGTTTCAGTTATAGGGTCAAATGTTTCAGTTAAAATAAGTATAGTTTCCGGTCAAAATTTCAAGTTTCTGTAAACGGATTCGGGTAAAACAGCAAAAGTTGAACTAGTCAAACCCAAATTTGGATACCATAAGTCAAAAACCTGGTCTTAAATGGTACGTTTTTGTTAGTTTCAGGTTTCAGAACACAAAAATTGAGTTTTTGGTCTCAAAATTGAGCTCCGAACGCCGAATTTTGACTTTCTAGAGAAAACTAACGGTGTTAAAACCCACCAAACCAATTTTAAATTTTGGTTCCTAAGGCTGAAACGTACGTTTCAGAATTGGTGTTTTTGGTTTCAGACCCAAAAATCTTGCTTCCCAAGTGAAATTTTTGTGAAATATTGAAAGATAATAGGAATCCTTAATGCACTAACAAATTTTTAAACTCAAAAAACTTCTAGAAGGTGTTAGTTTGAGCCCTCAAACTTATAGTTTCAGAAAACTAAAATCGTCGTTTTAGGCTAAAATTTTCATCTTTTTGGCAATTTTATTGCTGGAATAGAAATATATCAGAAAGACCAACCTAAATTTTCAATCTCAAAACTCTAAAACCAAGTGGTCAAACCATAGTTTCAGTTCTAGAAATCATAGTTTCAGCCCCAAAAACTTAGGTTTCCGCAAACAAATTTTTGATTTTGAAGTTACAAACCTGTTCAAAATTCTAATTTACACTAAACCAGCTATCAAAAACCAACTTTTTATTTTCATGCACCGAGTTTGAGAGAGTTTAAGAGTTTTAGGTTTGAGTTTTCAAAAACTAAGTTTAAGATATCAAAAGATTCGGTTTTCTCGAAACTTTTTGCAAGTTAAAGCGAAAACCAGATATAATACAGCGTATAGAAAATTTTAAGATTAAAACAATTCAACTTCAGCTACCATAGTTTCAGGTTTCAGATTATCGTTTCAGTCAAAAAATTTTCTAAAAATTTTTAACCAAAAAATTAAGTTTTGAACCAATAATAACCAATAAAGGCATATAGTTATATTGTTAACCATACCATAGCATCAACAAAACTTCACTTGAACAAAGTTTCAGGTTTCAGTTAAGGTTTCAGCGAATACAATACTTGAAAAACTTAGAAAAAAATTTAGAAAAATTTTTTTTCCAAAGAAATTTTTTTATTTCCTTATCTTATTATTAATAACCTTTGTTAATATTCAATAATTCCTAAGAGGTTTTCATTACTCTAAGACATACTAATCAAATAGTACAACTTGGCTTAAGAAAAAGAAAACAAACATCAGGAAATTAATGTCAACACATTTTAAAATTGACGTCAGTACAATAAATTTAAAGCTCAAATTAGGAAATAAAGTCTCTAACATCATATGGTATATCACTAACACTGAAAAAAATCATATTAGTATACTAGCAAAACAGCCTAACGAAGATAAACACGAATTATACGTCTTCTTTCGACGAAATACTCCAGAAATTGACACAATTCTTCAGCAAATAAAAATACCAAATAACATAATTTGTATACCGGAAGAGCGATTAATTGCTTCACTCCCGATTGCTTTTTGATATCATAATATACCAAAGCACAAAACTACTTGCATTTTAATCATTTTTTATTAAAAACACAAAATTTTCCTAAACAAAAATTAAAAATCATAACAAGTTCATAAGAAAAATTTAAATATTTTTTTATATTGTTTATCATTCCCTAGATAATTATTTATGTCCCTAAAAGGATGTAAAATGCTATGACCAACTTTTATTAAGTAAATACAACACCATTTAATTTAAAACTAAAATTAAAAAATAAATCCACAAAAATTATTTGGTATATCACCAATATCCAAAAAGATCAAATCACAATTTTGTCCAAACACCCACACAAAAATATTCACGAATTAACCATTCTTTCCAGCAGCAATACCCCAGAGATAACTTCTATCTTAAAAAAGCTTAAACAGCCCCATAGCACTATTGATCTATCTAACAAAAACTCGTATTCATTGAAACCAGCAAACTTCCTTGTAACTTAAATACAAATATTTTAGTCCGTACAATTGATCAGTACAGAACACATCCAAACCCTTTATATATTGTTAAGAAAACATTGAGTGAATTAAACAAAAATGGCAAACGTAGTAGCATACCCAGATTTAGCTCTCGAAAAGTTTACCGGCTTAGATCCGAATGAAGATGCAAGAGATTTTCTTGATATAGTAGAGAAAAAGATAGCATTTTCCCTAGGCACTAGACCAGGAGATGCAGGTGACGAACAAGACGCATATGATAACAGACAAAGAGCCTTATTTGGTTCAATATTAAGAGGTCCAGCCGCTCAATGGTATCAGGGATTAGCAGCAAACTTACCTTGGAATGATATAAGAGATCAATTCATAGATAGATTCACTGATGATAAGGATAAATATAGGAGACGAATAGAAGCAGAAAACATCAAAAGACAACCTGATGAATTCATTAAAAGCTACATACATAGATTAAGCACTGCAGTAGACCGTGGATGGCCTAATCCAACTTTTAATGATGATCAAAGCGCAGCAAAGAAAATGGAATTCTTTGTACGCGGCTTAAGCCCGCCAGGCTTGAAACAAAAGGCTCATCAATTCCTAATTGAGAATCCACCCGCAACTTGGCAACAATTAAAAGATCATATTGCTACAAAAGACTTAAGTTTTGCAATAAGTAGTGAATTTATCGGAACAGCATCCAGTAGCATAGAAAATAAATTGGAAATAAAGGGAATAAAGAATCAACTTAAAGAGTTAACAGGACTAATGAAGTATCATAAAATAAACGCAGCCTATAATCCACATGAGCATAGAAACAAACAAAACAACCCAATGTTTTGCAACTGGTGTTGCATGTCAGGCCACACGATAAGCCATTGCTTTAAATATAACGATCAACAGGAGCAAAATTATAACTCGCTTCAATTAAGAGAGAATTCAAACAGAAGTCACCATAACTATAGCAAGAGTAGGTCAAGAGTAGACAACAATTTCAATGACATAAACTCTCAGCAAGAGTTCAGGCACTTGTCAAACTTCAATGAAAGTTCTCAATCGCGTGACAGGTCGAACAGTAAGAAACACTTCAACGAAAATAACGATTATCATTCACCTTACCAGATCCACAACTTTAGTGATGATGACATTCCAGGAGACTATACCGATAATGAGTGTGAACTTGTGAATTTAAACTAGATCAGTCTCCGTCTGAACCAAAAATACAATTATATATTAACTTATACCAACATCCCGTCGGAGACAAAAATAAAAATTACGGTTTGGAAACCCAATTTCTACTAGACACTGGAGCAACATGTTCGCTTATTAATTTTGACAGTTTTGAACAATATTGTAAAATACAGCCTCTACAGCTTAATAAATCTAGATCCAAAACAGTTGCTGTAAATGGAGAAAAACTTAAACTTATAGGTTATACTAATTTTGAATCAACTTTTGGTACAAACACTGATAATCCCGTAAAAATCAAAGCATGGATTTCAGCCGAGAACGGATGCGATCTAAATATATTAGGAATGGATTTCATTTCTCACAACATTAAATCAATAAACTTTCCAAATTTAAACTTAGAATTAAAAAAATACCCAGATATAACAGTTCCTATCAGTATTGTAAGAAGCAAAAGTTATCCATATCTAAGTTTTTATCAAAATGTACTTCTTGATAAAAATATAACTATTGCACCAAAATCATCCCGCGTAATTTCAATTTCTCCAGCAGGCATGGTTTTCAAAGTAGGAACATCGTTTAGAATTGATAAGTCCTTAGAACAAAAAGGCATCAATGCAAAAAGCACTTATTGTAGGAATGAAATTAAGTCAATGCCTATCGTACTAAAAAATTCCAGAGAATCAAAAGTAAATATAAACAAAGGTGTAATAGGCCAAACGTTTGAAACCATAGAAATAAAATAAACCCGTTTCTTCGTGCTTTAAAACATTAATTTTCATTAAAGCTTTTATAACGCTTAAAGTTTTGTGAAGTTTACCTAAAATTTTGTATACTGAGCAGTAAACTTTGTTTAATATTACTAAAAAGTTAGATTACGAATATTATCCTACAAATGTACTACAATGAATAGCGGTTCTGTATGACACCCAAAAGGATATGCCAAAATGCATGAACACGGATTTAGCTCTTAACCGAGATCGAAAACAGTCAAGTACGCTAATAGTTTTGGACCATCCTCAAAATCAAATAAAGATAGAGGGATCGGAACCCAATGGCTCAGACAAAAAAGTTTTTCCACTTCAGCATATTTGCAAAAAAAATATCAAAAGGCCAGGAGATTAAAACATTACAATTTTACGAGTCTATAATAATTTCATTTTCAGGCGGTTTTATTAACTGAAAATTCAGTATTACACTTAAGGGAATGACAAATTACCCTACGTACAATAACGAGAATTAATAGAGTGAGACCTTTGATGAAAAAACTAGCCAATGTAAAATTGTAACAAACTCATTCTGCGAAGTTAATTTGCACCATCGGTTTCTTCTTAGGGCCCAAGTAGGGACTGATGACAAAAATTATTATCTTTGTAGTTTTCAAGTTACAAAATGCAAACTAGAAGAAATTCATCAAAAAGGGAAATTTCACCTCCTTTTTTCTCAACACATTGAGTAAAATTTTCATCAAAAATCTTTATCATAAAATGGGCGAACAACGTTTTTCGACCCGACCCGCCGCAGATTTATGCCAGCATTTGTTGGTGGCTTCATGTAGCCTTTTTAAAATTATGGTACCATAATCTTTCAACAACGCAAATGCTTGTTGGTGGCTGTATGCAGCCTTTGAGACTCTTTTGATTCGCTCCTCACAATTTGGCCAAAATATCAATTCGGTAGTTCAAAATTCACAACATGCAGGCATTTAAACCCTTAAAAACAACAAATTTTCAGAAGCAACACTTTGAAAATTGGACCGCATCATCTTTAAGATTGTTTACGTTAAATTTTTGCATCATAAAGTTCAGGATGACTTTCTGTACTAAAGATGTGAACATGGACTGATGCAGAGGATTAAAACCAAAGAGAAACTAATAAACTTATCTTTTTGAAAACTATACAGTTTGCAAATTGTCTGTTTAATTTTCCTTTTCTACGATATTTCATTTTGATTTGATTCTAATTTAAATCTTTTCTTTTTTATATCAAAAAATGTAACAAAAATTGCTGGTTATGACAACCAGGTGGACATATTTTTATATTAGGGGTTAATTAATGCCCAAATTTCCATTTTTGCTTTAACTACATAAGTTTAATATCTGAGCTTAACTCAGTGTCGGAAAATGCTTTATTCCTGTGGTTAATAAACACCATGATCGTCTTTCTTGATTTGTATTCCTGTGGTTAATAAACACCATGATCGTCTTTCTTCATTTGTTTTCCGTGGTGGGTTTGTGTGAAACCACAAGATTATATTTTCCACCTTTTATATATATATACAATTTTACACTTTGTCCTTCATCGTTCAAACATTTGATAATTAGCCTTAATATCCGAATGTAATTCGGGATTTTGAATATTTGGTCATTTTATATTGATGTTTAGCAAAATGGATTACGACCCAATTTTAAACTGGAATTGCAGAAACGCAGACCCAGCACCAGAGGAGTTCAAAAGAAAGCTGCCCCTCAGGAAGAAACAACGGAAACCTCTAGCAGTTCAATCTTTGTCAATGGACGACGGGTTAAATAAGAACCCTCGCAATTTTCCTAGTTTAACCCAAAGATTGGAGCTGCAGAAGTGCAGAGAAACCAAATTGGATCCGGAAAATCCAAAATATATAACGAGTTTAAAGTACTCAATAAAGAAAAATTTTAACAGATGGAAACTGCCATCGTTCATTGAAGTCGTTAACTCAACGACAATGGAAAAGGCGATGATGCCTATCGACTTCATAACCCAGCCAGAAGGGGTTATAAAGAACGAAAACAACTTCTGGAAATTAAAGAAGAGGGAGGAACACGGCTACATCCTCAAGGCAGGAGGCACGCAAGTCACCATTCCGTTCGAGGGAATAACTGCTTTTCCGAACCATGTAAAAAACAGACAGGAAGAACAGGACGACATTCAACAACTTACGGACGGAATGAGCAGACTACGAATCAAAAACAAAATTAAAAAGAAGAAAATCGTGAAGTTGCAACAAAAACTTGAGGCTTCACAGAGGAAGATAGCGATCCTCAGATCATACAATGTGGAGCTTGAATCCGGAAGGAAGCTCTAGATAAAACCTAACTTATCTTTATAGCTTTTTCATTTGATGTTCTTTTTAAATTTTATAACTATAGTATTTAATCATTAAAGTGTTTAAATTTTCACCATGGTAACTGTAAGAATCGAACAGCTTAATTTTCTAAAAAAAAGGGGTGAGTTGTAGTATTGCGAAATACTACACACACACAAAAGACCATTGTCTTAATTGTTTATTTAACGACCCAATTCTAAATTGGAGCGTGCCATTTAAATTAAAGCCTCTTTTCACTAAATCAGATATTGACTGATTTACTCTTATTAGGACTATAAAATCTTGTTTTGAAAATCCACTCCTTTTTAAATACTTGTCCAATTTTTCTCGTTTTTTCATGCTCAATATTTTAAAAGGGCGGCGATTATTAATACGTCCCTTTTAACTTAACTTGAAACAAACTGGATAAACATTTCGCAGTCTTGCCGGCTGCACTGAAATTCTCCTTGCTTTGATTAAGCAGAGATGCACCTGCAATATGATGCATCAGAGAGAGTAATATGAATTTTTAATCAGACAAACTGAAGGCTGCGGTTTTTATCAAAGGGGACTAATAAGTTGAAGATATTTGATTTGAAAAAATCAAACAAAAACTAGTTGAAAATTCCCTTATTAAAAAGGGAGAACAAAGGAGCAGGTGAAACCTGAATAATTAAAGATTGAATCAGCCGCCGGTTTATGCTTACGAGCAAAAGGACTGGCCTGAAATCTTCAGTGTTTCATTTTGCTCAGTCAGCAGCAAGTCATTTCTCTTCAGTCAGATCTTTTAAAAATAAATAATTTTTCTTTTCTGCCCTAACACTAAAATTAATCGAGCCCTTTTCATTTTTAAAAAGAGAATAAATTCTCATCTTAAGTTTGATTTTAAAAATTATAAATCGAGATAATCGAGATACGCACCCCCGAGGAAGTCTGGACTACAAGTACCCAAAGGACTACGGCAAGACGATTCAGACGACCCAACCAGAAGTGCTGACTTGGACAAACATCAAGGGCAACCATACATACTAATCAGCCACCGACCTTAGTAAGAAGATAAAAAATTGATGAACAAAATAAGATTAGCTCAACCTCCCCTCATAGGTATATTTCTTTAAGCTGTTCGATTCGTTTATATAATCTAATAACCCAGTGCTTTGTATCCAACCAACTAATTAATTCATACCTTTTCTAACTATTGTTTCTACTCTACTTTTTGTCAAGACAATTTGACGATCTAAGGTGAGACTTATAAATTAGGATAAAATTACTAAGCATTCAACCAGCAATGAGCGCTTAGTAAAATACCATGTTCTCCACTGCCACATTTCGATCGTTTTTAAGAAATGCAGATATAAATTTTTCCTAAATCAGTCTTTTGTAATAAAAAAAAAACTATTTTCTAATCGTTTATACAAAACTTTCAAAAAACTTCACACGAATTAGAATTCTTCAACTGTCTGTGGTCCAATATTGTGAAAGTAGAGAACTTTTCCAATTTTTAAGCAGCTAGGAAATAGGCCTTCCAACATTGATTTGCTGATTAGGATTGAGATCCTTTCGCAAAAAAACTAGATTCAATTATCAACCATTCACCATTTTTAGTTTCATTTATGCAAACAAAATTTGTAAAACTTGTGCTGCTCAGTTAATTTTTCTCCAATGGATGCAAAATGAGAATTGAAATCCTAAGATGACACATATTTCTTTCTATTTCGCGGGTTTTGCTTTTTTTCATGAATTACACCTTAAAAAATTTTTGATAGTGATTTTGAATTTTAATTTACTCGATTGTGATAGTGTTTGACATTGGCTTTGCGACAAACTAGTTTGGTATGTCAATTTATTTCTGCAAGAGCTATTTTGTTAGAGAACGGATTATCTTTATAGAGAGAGTATATACTCTATTTTTCGGTACAAGCTGCGTTTATTAGTTTTTTTTAACCCAGCAATCTGCAAACGGAACAATTTTTTGGAGTTTTTGGAATGTAATTGTCGGATTAATCTGCTATAATTTCAACCAAGAAACTCCATTTGTTATTTACGTTCATGTGCTACAGTGAATGCATTTTTTTTCTAGAACCAGTAAATGCTTTTCATTAAAACTTATCGTTTTCTGAACGTTTCAATTACCTTCTCCCAACTTCAAGTGGTTCTTCGTTGATCTGATAAAGTGTATTTATAGGATACGTTGTTTTAACTGAATGCTAATCTAATTATTCAAGGACCTCTACAGTCGTGTCTGCATAAATTTTAGCGAAGAAAAAATTCAGGAAAGTCAAAATTTTTTCAATATCTCGGATAATTTAATATCTCGGAGATCATTAATAAGTTCTAGATCAAATGTTCGATGTGTTTTTTGTTCAAACTCGACACTATGTTGTTGTTTACAATTACTTCAACGTTAAAAAAATCGCACAGTATATTCTTGTTTTTTTTTTATTGATGCTAATGAAACTACAAGCATATCAAGGAACTCTTCTGTGAAGTACCAGGGAAAGTTTTGTGTCGACTTTGATTTCAATCAATTGAGTTTGCAATTTATCAATTTTTGTTTCAACAATATTTCGACCGCTGAATTTTTGAAAACGAGAGTGGTCACACCAATTCTCCGCAATCTTTTAGTTATCATCTGTGTCCACCAAAAACAGACCTGTTTCGACGTTGTCATTAAGCTAGGCCTCCGTAAATGCAATTTCTAAGGTTGCGAGTTCGTGTTTAGCATAACTACAACAATTCAATTCAATGACCTTATGTTCTGCAATAAAATGTTGTTAGATCTCATTTCGTTTAGTAGTGGTTTTGATTGCTGTTGCTTCAAGATTTTGTCTAATTCAAGATTTTTTTATTATTTACTAAGATGTGAAGGACTAATTTAGATGAAATGTGCTAACAAAATTTGAACTGAGTGGAGACAATACTTTATAGAAAAGCATGGTCGTTGAAACAAAAAGAAAAAAATCTTAGAACCATAATGCCCTTTCAATTCAAAGATCTTTTATGAAAAACAGCTCTTTTATAATAAAATATATAATTATAATATTCCACTAGGAATTTTAAAACATTAAATCTACTTATGAACGTTAAAGTCAAGTACCATTTTTACAGCCACTTCACATACTTTTTCACGAAAAAACCGCAAGGCAGGAAAAAATGAAAATCAAAAGCCGCCATTAAGAATTAATCATAATATTTTTCATTTCGGTTTATTGCACTTTCGGATAATTGCACGTTACTCCAATTTCCATAAAATTATTAAGCATAAATACCATTCATGCGGACATAAATTAGAATTTTACAAAAAAGACATTTATATTTAACACTTGTTGAAGAGTAGGCAGGCTATCATTGCTCCGCAATGTATTGGTATTCGTGATCAAGTCATTCTTTGAAAAACTGTCAAAATATGGCCAAACTTTGAAAAGCAAACTGTTTTTCAACGAGTTGTCGGACGACATCAGTAGTTTTGGCTCAAATCGTTTACTCCATCTTTCGATTCGACAACAAAAGAATCATATGAGCTCAATTCTGTTTTTAATAACCCAGGCACTTCTCGACATTTGAACCTTGGAACACTTCTGTTGAAACTTTCATTATTTTTAAGTTTTGGCACTGGCTGATGATCTGAACTTAAACTATCTTCATCTAAAATACATTTTTTAGTTTCAACTTGCGGTATAATCAGAGAATCAGCTTTTGCAGCGTTGTCTACCAAATTTTCCTCTAAAGACATTTCTTCTCTTTGTCTTCCAGACTCTGATAAGCATCTCAAATGCCCGTCATATGAATTCAAATCTGTAGCTACAGCAAGACTGGGTGTTTGATCAACATTTACCTGAGAATCGTCCGTGAACTGGAATGGTTCGTTTTCAACATCTCTGGTAACATGTCTGTAACTACTGTCCGTGCTATCTTCCTCAACATTGATAACTGCATCAACAATCGGTTCAAGGAAGAATAAATTACCTGAGCTTGTTCTTAGATATAACTTCTCATGAGCTGCACTTGTTGTGTTGTCAGTAAATTGCAAGTGAGCACCAAAATCCAGCGATTTCACATCATAATTCAGTTTGCCATCAGAAGTGCTGATATTTGCCGAATTGACTCTCTCTTCTACTGCATTATAAAGAGTGTCTATTTCAGACTCCACAGAAGAGTTCAGGTTATCATTTTCGACTGCAAAACTGTTGTAATTGTCAGCTTCGTCGCCGCAAGAAATAACTGTTATTTCGGAGCCTGATTCGATTTCGTCTTCATTGTTTTCGGCTAAACTTACAACATTTGTTACAACAATACCGGTCAATCCTGGTGACAAAATCTTATTCATTTTCGAACGTTTTTCACTCTTTTTTCTTTTTTTCTCTTTCACGTTTCTTTGTTCAATATTTTTAGAGGTTTTGTGCTTCTGATTTTTCATAGCCGCTTTTTTACCAACATTTTCAATCGAGCAGACTAACTCGGCTTCTTCCGAGAGTCCTCGTTGCCTTTCATTACAGAGCACAGAATCCTTCGTTCCTTTATTATTTGATGCTCCAAAATTTTTCTTTCTCTTCGCTAATTTAGGTTCTGATATATAACTTTCTGCTTCTGGAAGAGCTTTGCCGTTTTCTGCTTGTCGCGTTTCCTTCAAGTTTCGATGTGATTTCTTGTTTTTGACTTTGACGGGTACTATCTCTTTTGGAAGTACTTCCTATAAAACACAATTTTAAGAAAACTGGCAAGTGACTCGCCTCTACGGTGCTTCAAACAGATTGTTGAACATGGAAATGGAATCCTAATCTAGAGAAAACTTTCAAAAAACAGCAAAAGTTATTCGATCTGCATTTCTTTTTTAGTAAACTGAACAATTTAAAATACATTTTTTGCTCCTATTCATCAGATTAGTCTAGTCTCCAAAATTACTTGGTTTCAGATTTTGATCTCAGAAACCTCAGCCCCTAAAAAGCCGACAGCATACATTTGCAATTTTCATATTTAAATCATAGCAAACAGGCAGTAGCGAATTAGTCAATGAACGCACGTAAACAGAAAAAAACTCCCTTTTTAAAAAAATCTCAACTTTCGAATTTCAATGAAAAAATAGATGGCTTTAAAACTTTTGAATTTTCAGAAGAATTTAAGATTTACAATATTCTGACAACTACCTTTAGGACTCTTAATAGGGTTCTCTGGGAAACTTGAACTTAAAAACCACGAGAATTCAAATATGAGCTTCAAAAAATTATAAAGACTTCGTGAAAAGAAAAAAGAACAAAACGTTAATCGACTCTTAAAAAGTTCTCAAATGACATTAATTTCTCGAACGATATTCTAGTTTTTCTTAACTCAATTTATTTAGCTCGCAGGAGAAAGATTTGCTGCCATTAAATTCTCAAACCATCGTAAATGAATAAGCATCAATTTTTAAAATCATCAATTAAATTTTTCAAAAATTATATAAATTGTCACATTCAGAAAAAATACACAGAGTAAAGTGGAAGTTGCGACAAGAGAAACAAATGGCGTAATTTTCTCCAGACATGTGAATACCGCAGTGGCGCCAGAAAGTTCTGGAAAGTTGTACGCACCCTAAACGGATCCAGGCCTGTGATAGGAAGGCACCCTATTCAATTTGAATCAAAAACAATCTCTTCAGACACAGACATAGCCAAGGCTTTTAATAAACATTTTACAAATGCCATGATTCATGGGTCAGATAAGCTACTCTGGAAAACCAAACGCAAAATAGCCAATCTCACCCTGTTCGATAACCCCACTTTCTCCCCCCTACAATCTAAACAAGCCATTGCGGACAGCAAACCCTCGCGAGCTCTTGGTCCGGATGGCCTTTGCAACATTCACTTAAAACACCTGGCACCCCTAGCTCTTGAACATTTAACCCTTCATTTTAATATGTCGCTGTCTGAAAATATTATACCTCAAATGTAAAAATTTCGAAGATAATCCCCCAACCCAAACCGGAAAAGGACCATAAATTATCCACTTCTTATAGGTCCATCTCTTTACTCTGCCCCGCTGTTGAAGTTTTAGAAAGGCTCGTTCGTCTTTTTTTAAACAAATTATCTCCCTACCGCCACACATCAACATGGGTTTCGTCCTTGCCACTCTACCACTACAGCGCTTTTCACACAATAATTTTTTGTCACAGACGGTTTTAATCAAAATCGCCCAATTTCCCGCACCGTTCTTGCAACGCTTGACCCCTCGAAGGCTTTCGATATGGTGTGTCATCGTGCTCTCATGGAACTATTTCATGACACACCGCTTCCGTTGTCAGAGTAACTACTTGAAAGGCCGACAAGCCACCACACTTTTCAACAACCAAGAATACCCCGCAAAATAGTTCACTGTGGAGTTCCCCAGCTCTCTGTTCTTTCGCCCACTCTTTTTAATTTTTACGTCCCTGACGCTCCCATACCCCCCGATAATGTTCATGTCACATCTTACGCTGACGTAGAGGCAGCCCTGATGTAGAGGCAGCATCTCGATCGTTGAACGATGAACTTTATCATGATTTTAATTTTTTCACTTCCACGAAGTTATCTTTCGCGTCCTTTAAAGGATCAGTTACTCTTTTTTCATCGTACAATAAAGATTTTAACGAACGAGCCACTCCCTCTTAACAAAAACCCAAAAACTTCAGGGGCTACTTTTGATCCAACCTTATGCTTTGCTGCATACTGTGAAAGATCCACTGCTAAGGCTCGCCGCAGGATAGGTGTCCTGAACGCGTTGGCAGGACCTCTTGGGGACAACCTAAAGAAACCCTTCTCTTAACCTACTAAGCCTTAATTTAGATAATGCCTCCCCTGGCTGGTCACATGCCGCTAGCAAAACCTCCACTAATTACCTGCAGGTTACCCAAAATCAAGCCCTCAGAGTTATTACCGGCTCAACACTCGAGTTCCACTGCCCACATGCACAGTCAGGTCGAGATCCTCAATGTTCCAAATCACTACACTCTTTTAACCTCTCTAATTTTTATCTCGTCGTACCACTCCCATCACCCAAATACTTTTTACCACTCACACCCCACACCTCCACGTCAAGTTCGACAATCGATTTTAAGCGTTTTTTAAGACATTGACTCAGTTTTAACCAATCTTAACCTTTCACTCAACCTTAATAACCCAGAAGAAGTTTCCACTTTGGTTTTTAACCACCAAAAGTGCCTTTTAAAACACAACTACATAAATCTAGTAGCCAAGTTCCTCGCAGAAGTCCCTCCCTCTAAAGTAATTTGCATACGGCCCCGTAAGGTCAACCTCTCAGAAAAATCTCTCCTCAGAACTACCCGCTGTAAACTCTCCCAACTCCGGGATGGTTACAGCCGGCTTTTAAACACATATTTCTCCCGACTAGACAACGAAGCTTCCCCACTATGCCCGGACTGTCACCTAGCACCCCACACTAGTTGCCACATTTTTGACTGCCCCAAGAATCCATCCCCACTCACTCCCGCAGACCTGTGGCTTAGGCCGGTGCAAGTTGCGAAGTTCCTTAGCCTGGAGACAGACGAGCCCAACCCCACCAACGTGGGCTAATGAAAGAATGAAAGACCACTTGCGACACAAAAAAAAAACAAAAAAATCGAAAAAAAGTTGAAAAAACTAGATGAACCAAAACTATCGTATGTCTCGATAAACGACAACTAGGGTCCCAGTTAAAGCAGGAGGCAAGTGTTTGATATTTTTGAATGTTATACTGATGCGGGACGATACGCGTAATTTCAAAAATTAGACTGCCTAAAACATAAGTTGTTTCTCTACTAAAAGTAATTGAGACGAGTGAACATTTTTGAGATAATGGAATTTACTCAAGGAAATAACATTTTTCTCACAAAAAATTAATGAGTCACCGCTTCTGCAGTAAAACTTCTCGCAACCAGTTCCTTCGGCTGTAAGTTTCATCTCAAATTTGATAGGGTAGTATTTAAGAAAGTTTCTAAAAACGGTCAGAAATTCAAAAACTTGACTTTCCAAAATCCGGAACAATTTTCCTGCAAAATCAGGTCGCGTCCGCTAAAACTCGGCAAAACTCCCAAATTTGCATTTCTCGCTTGAAAATTTAACCCGAGAATTGGCATGCTAGATTTCGAGTAGACGTCAAAAAACTTCCAAAATAGGCCAACTTTCAAAACTTTGACTTATTTGAAGGCCTTAATAACTTTCTAAACCGGCCATTTATGCAGTTAAGCTGTCCACAACCCGTTGTTTCAATTGAACCTACGATATCAGGTCTGGCAGGATAGTTATCAAGAAATGTCCAAAAAGCCTTCGGAAAGTCCAAAAAAATTTCAACTAAAAAATTTCCGCTTTGGGCATAGCCATTTACGCAGATGAAAGTCACATTATCTTTATTTTCTATTTAAATTAAAAACTCAGATATGTATGCTAAGTTCTCGCATATATGGCAGCTTAAATTTGACTTTTACGAGTGCCATAACTTTTTGTACCAAAAAAATGGTGAGTGGCCGCTAAGGTAGGGGAGCTTCCCACTATCAGCTACCCGCTATTATTTGGGGGGCTAGTTTCCCAAAAAAGTCGAAAATAATCAAAAAACTAAAATTTGTATATTCCGAGGGCCATATCTTTATGTGTAAACAAATTTAGGTGCAGCCGTATATGCAGGGAAGCTTTTTCACTTTGTCAGGATAGTTTTTGAGAAAACTTCAAGTAAATATAAAAATGGGTCAAATAATACCCCACCAAAAATTTCAAAGGCTGTAGACAAACGGAGAAAGTGCAACACAGGTGCGAGCCGAAATTTCGTATGTCTCGATAAAAAATAAAACTAGTGTCCCAGCTGTGCCTGGATGAAGGACACCTAGAGCCCAGCTAAACCTGGAAGTACGACTTTAATACTTTATAAAAATGTTATGCAGATGCGATATGAAGTAGTTCATTGAAAAATAGTATATTGCCCCGAACCTCGGTTGTTTCTCAACTAAAATATGGGAAAATTTTAGAGATATTGGAAATTTGCAAAGAACATAACACAACTCTTACAATCAAATAAGGAATCGGATCTTTAAAAGATTGTTTTTTCTTTCTTTAACGGGCGTATTTCACTGCATTTGTTATCAATTATTCATATGCAATAAATTTGTTGCATATGAATAATTGATAACAAATGCAGTGAAATACGCCCGTTAAAGAAAGAAAAAACAATCTTTTTTTTTCAAAATTTTCAGCTGGAAAGAACCATCGTGTGACACTCGCCATATTCATTCGTAGACAAAACAGTCATGTCAAAAATGCAAAACAAAATCATTCTGGAAAATTGTGAATTTCTTTCAAAATTTGTATATTTTTTTTCGAAATATAAGAGACTTGTTTAGTAAATTTTTGACAAATTAAAACAATACGCTAATAAATCGATTTCAAATGAAAATTTACGAACATTAAACACACTAAACTAAATAAAACTAAGATTAGATCCACACAATGTTAGTACAAAAACAATCAGAAACCATAACTCTGGAAAACTTGTACGGCTTTCTAACATCCATATAAAACGTTTAAATAAGCGTTAAAAACAAAGCGGAAACTAGGCAGAAAAAAAATAAATCGAAAACGGCGAGGTCAAAAATAACAAAAAATATGATTAAATTTGAATTGCAAATTATTGGAAAACACTCATTAGGAGGATACACAATGGAAATAAGAGACCAATGAGCGCAAATAGACGCACATACTGCATGCATGTCGTGTACTGCATGCACGCTGAAATCTGAACAAATTTGTTCACGGGGAAAAAGTCTAGCACCCGATTGCAAAACCTTTGCTTGTCGGAAGGGTAAAGAGACTAGGCGAGCAAGCAAGCACACAGAAAAGTAGGCGGTCATTCCATTGATGCCCCTTTTACCTTTAGGCCAAATGCGAAGAACCCTGCAAGTAGCTAAAATTCAATAATAAACCAAGTTGAAAATGTGTAAGAATTAGTTGTTTACGGGAAAAAAGCCTATTTCCCGATTACAAGGCACTTGCTTTCGCAAAAGTAGCAAACTTTCGAGCATTCATAAATAGGCACCAGAATTACACACCTTTTTTTTAAAGAATCATGAAAATTTTCATAACGAACATTTGAACATCCAAATAATATGGCCAGATTTGCAATTCCTGGAAAAAATCTGACAACACTCCCTTGTTTAGGCTTTCTAACTTAAAAATTTGAAAATAACGAAGTTTACGTTGTCAAAAATGGAGAGAACTGTAGGGTTACAGCATTCGCACTTGCACAAAGTAAAGTGCAATCTCAGATGACCTTGCTAACTTGCACGTTACCGTACATTATTGGAACTAACATCTACTTCAACAATCAAATAAAAATTTTAAACAGAAGCGAAGCTTCGCTTCGCAAAGACTATCGAGAACACGAGACGAAAGCAGCTCTATAAAGTGCAATAAGAAAAAGTAGAAATGAGCCTCGAATTAGCAAAAAATTCAGCTACGTCTGAGATTCGTACATTCACCCTAGAGATTAAGAGTCTCACACCTTAACCACTCCGCCACAGAAGCCTAATAGTTATTAGCCAAACACTAGTCACAAATAAAGCAGACTAGCGTTCAACGCACATCCGGTTTTTCGATATTTTTCGACAACTCATGAAAAACCGCATATATTTGAAACATCTACAAACTTTTAGTGTACTCTGACTGCACCCAATTACAGGGTTGGTAATTTCGAACTTTTTATTTTTTTAATTCCCATTTTACAAGCGTCATCTCGAAAACTTAATGGGCCTCTGGAGAAATTTGGAGGCCAGATTTGCAACCACTGAGAGTCCCTGAGAGCACCCTACTATAGGGTTAGAAATTCAAAATTTTGTGAATTTTTTTAAGCCTAAGTTTCCCGAAAAAAAATTTAAAAAAAAACGTCTTATCTCGGAAACTAAAAGGATTTGAGCATTCATATTAAGAGGCAAGATTTGAGACGCCAGAGTGTACGCTGACAATAAGGTTGTATCTTCATCATGCTAGTAGTTTCAAATTTTTTGAATTTCTTTGTAGATCAGCTCTTTGAGAAACTTTGAAAAAATTAAAAAACGTCACATCTCGGAAACTAAAAGCATTTGAGCAGTCGCATGTGGCAAGATTTGCAACTCTTCAGAATACCCTGAAAGCACCAAACTATAGAGTTGGGAAATTCAAATTTTGAAAAACAATTAATTTAAGCTTTCTGAAAGTTTGAAAAAATCACAAAAAACGTCACATTTCGAAAACTACAAAGAAATGAGAGGTCATATTTGGAGGCAAGATTCGCAATTTTTGAGAGTACTCTGGCAGGACCTATCTGCAGGGTTGGGAATTTCAGATTTTTAAAAATCATAATAATTTAATTTTTCCGAAAATTTAAGAAAAAATTACAAAAAATAGTCACATTTGGAGGCAAGATTTGTAATTTTTTAGAATACTCTGACAGCACCCAACTACAAGGTTGCGAATTTCAAACCTTGAGAAAAATTAATTAAAATTTTCTGGAAAACTTTGAAAAAGTCACAAAAAACATCATATCTCGAAAACTACAAGGATTTGAGCAGTCATATTTGGAGACAAGACTCGCAATCCTTAAAAGTACTCTATCAGAACCCAATTATAGGGTTGCGAGTTTCAGATTTTTAAAAAATCGTAATTATTTAAGTTTTCTGAAAATTTTTGAAAAAAATCACAAAAATTGTAATATCTCGAAAACTACAAAGAATTGAGCAGTCATGTTTGGAGGCAAGATTCGCAATCTTTCAGAGTACTTTGACAGCACCCTACTACAGGGTTGCGAATTCCAGATTTTGCGGAAAAAATCAAAAAAAGCTTCTGAAGACTTTTTGAAAAAATCACAAAAAACGTCATATCTCGAAAACTACAAGGATTTGAACAATCATATTTGGAGGCAAAATTTGTAATTCTTTAGAGTACTCTGACAACATCCAACTACAAGGTTGCGAATTTCAAATTTTGAAAAATAATAAATTAAATTTTTCAGAAACATTTTGAAGAAAATCACAAAAAACGTCATATCTCGAAAACTACAAGGATTTGAGCAGTCAAATTTGGAACACTCGCAATCCTTGGTAGTACTCTGACAGTACCCAACTAGAGGATTGCGAATTTAAAATTTTTGAATCATAATAATAATTTCTAATAACTTAATAATAATTTATATTGACTTCTGAAGTTTTTTGAAAAGTCACAAAAAACATATCTCGAAAACTACAAGCATTTGAGCAGTCATATTCGGAGGCAAGACTAACAATCCTTGATAGCACTCTGGCAGTACCCAACTACAGGGTTGGGAACTTCAAGTTTTGTAAATTATTTTGTTATTTGAAATTTCTGAAAATTTTTGAAATCTCAAAAATCGTCTTATCTCGTTAACTTAAATGATTCGGGCATTCAAAAGTGGAGGCCAAATTCACAAACCCTAATTCGATATTGGGCAGCTTGATTTGAACTCGGTAAAAAACCACTAAAATCAAACTGGAATATCGAAAAAAATTTCTTAACCATTGCAATATACGATATAGCTTAAACATGCAAAAATATTACGTTGAAAAAGCTTAAACATGGCGAGATAGTGAAGCCTGCATTTAAAAATATAATAGATAACAGATGCTATGTAATTTCCAATGCTACAGTGAAACTTGTAAGTGCACACTTTTATTTGCGAGTTAGGTAAGAAAAAAAGGCTCGTAACAATATACTTTGCTGACAATATACAGTGTAAAAAAATTGACTTCAGTAAATTTTTAATATCGTACAAATGGTGTTTTTGCATGGAGACTCAAACATCATGTGTCAAGTGAGAGGCCAATTAAACAAAGTATAGATAGGTAGATAGATAGATAGATAGATAGATAGATAGATAGATAGATAGATAGATAGATAGATAGAGAGATAGATAGATAGATAGATAGATAGATAGATAGATAGATAGATACAAATTGTAGATAGATAGATCGATTTAACAATAGAAAGCAGACAAAAACAAACAAACCTCTGGCAATTTGGTCAGAATATTCTCAATTAGGCGCTGCACATAACTGGTCTCGGGTATTTTATTGCACTTTTGCAGCGTTGAATCTTGTTTGTAAATACAGTTTTTGAGGTTCTTGAAGTAATTCGTCAACAATCTTTCAACATGGCACAGTAGAATGCAACCTTTCTCCTTTGTTCTCCAGCAGGATTGATTTAAAACGTGACTTCTCAGTTCGCTAAAATCTCCAAAACTAGAATCGCAACTAGGACATTTGAGCGTTTTTTCATCAGAATGGACAGCTAGATGTCTTTTAAAGGCCGTTTTATTTTTGTAGAACATAGCACCACAAATTGTACACCTCTGTACCGAATCAACTTTATCATACTTGACTGGATGCGATGACATCCAATATGGCGTTTCATTTTTTTCTTCGCTTTCTGACAAGTGTAAACGACAAAACCGACAACAGCCTAGTTTATGTGAAGTTACATGAATTACTGAAAAGTGGCCTTTTAAATGAACTTCGGATGAAAAGTCTAATAGGCAATAAGGACACTTGAATAAATTTTTCCTTACTGTGTTCACAACCAAAACATCGTCATCATCATCATGAACAGCAATAACATCATTTTGAGGTCTGAGAGAAGTTTCAGATCCTAGCTTGTTTTCCTCGTTTAGGCGCTTTTGTTCTGAGTTCGAACCAGTTGTTTTGGCTGGCTCGTTTTCGTTTTGCTGATTGCAATTATTCATATGCAGCCATTTAAATTTTTGATTGCTAAGTTGAGCACCGCACACGTCGCATTTGTTTAAGCTTTTCAATCGTTCCTCCAATTCCATTTTTTTATTTGAGTATATATGCAAGGATAGTTCAGCAAAAGTTTTCATTTTCGGCTTGGGAATTTTCGGTTTCAGCGGTTTTCTTTTAACATACGTTCTCTTCATTCTAGCGAAATTTAAGCCAGGTACATTATTTTCATCAATTAGCTCTTGTTCCTGTTTCATTTTTCGAATTTTGTCGACGCGCTTCTTGTATTTTCTTTTAATTTCTTTGTACTTTAAAGACGTCCCAGGAGCCACTTGTCGAGTTTCGCACTCAGTCAAATCTTCAAGCACCAGTTCAATGGGCGTTTTAGCATCAGTGGACTCCGAGCCTAAACTTTCCGGAACCGATAACGGTCTTGCGGGAACCGAATCAAACAGCGGCTCACAATTTGTCGATACATTGCCATTCGTTATTTCTTTTGAATCAACTTCGTCTGACTCCAGTTTCATGAAAATATTGGCATCGCTCTGACACAACTGTTTTTGGCCAAATTTTTTGATTTCCTGGTTCGTTTCATTGTAATTAGATTGATCTTCATTAAGAAAAATAACCGAAGGTACTGGTTTGTCCAATAAATCTAAAACCGATTCGGTCAAATTGCATTCAGGGGTCACATCAAATTCTACTTCAGTTGTAAAAGGTTTCGAGAAATCATCACAACTATTTCCGATGTGAATAACTTCTGGTTGAATAAGTGTGAATGAATTTAAGTTATTTATGTTCTGCCGACTCGTAGTTGCTGTACTTACATATGCAGGTTCTGGCATCGGGTTCTGGTAATGAATGACGTCATGCGCGATTTCGTAAATGTCTTCGGATTCTGACGAGTCGTCGGACACGAGTCCTCCCCAAACGACGCTACTCGTGCAATCAACCGACATCACGAAAACAACATCAACATGACAATTGTGTCTTTATAAATGTAATCTAAAAGAAGATGTGTAACGAATCGATGACCAGCTATTTAATATATTGGAAGCAGAGATAATGCGGATGAGATTACTCCATAGAAGAATTATGAGAAATATAAATAGACAGACCCCTCTTTACAATTGCATTCAACCTGAAAGAAAAAAAAAGAAACATCTTTGTTTGGAACAAGATGCATTTAGAATAAACTGTTGTTTTAAAAAAAGGCTGGTTTGAAAAACGGCCTTCAAGCAACAAGCAGGTGAGTAAAAATGATAATTCGTTCCCTGGTAACAGCATATATATGAAATGAGTCTAGCTATGGTCTTGACAATATCAACTTACGTTGGCAATTAAATGCTGTTTTCGAAAATTACGTTGGTCATTAACCAAATTTCAAGAGCCACATTTCGAACTTATGGGACACACCCAACTATCATACTTGAACCCAAGTAGGCACGGA
This sequence comes from Symsagittifera roscoffensis, assembly GCF_963678635.1. Taxonomy (NCBI): domain Eukaryota; kingdom Metazoa; phylum Xenacoelomorpha; order Acoela; family Convolutidae; genus Symsagittifera; species Symsagittifera roscoffensis. Next base: position 13,343,996 of record NC_087068.1, read on the forward strand.
TCACGCTGCGCATCGATTCAATCAGCAACACCTTGAAACGCTCAGGCAAAGGCAATTTTCTCAAAAAAAAGATCACATAGCATAACGAATATTTTTGCTTACTGGAATACAAGCTTAATTTAGTAAATAGCTTATTTCTACTTAATTACAGAAAAAGACCAGCAAAAAATGATTACTTATTCTAAGAAAAAAACTGAAGAAACTATTGGCTAAATTGCTCTAGAGTAAAATATACGAACTAAATAAAACTCAATCAATATATATCATAAACAAATCTAAGTGCGAAAAACGAAAGTGAAAATTTGAAGATTAAAACAGCAAAGAGTTCATTGAGCTGCAATTTGAGTTTTTAACAAATAAAGTGCATCTTTCTCAAAATATAGTTTCATTGGCATTATAAAGATTTGAATATTTTCTTCGGACCTTCTCGAATTGCACTGAAAAAACTAACAATTACTTCTTATTCTGATGAGCTAATCCTCTGTTGCTATTACTGTTATTCACAGGCGTCGTAACTGACGGTAATGGTTGAACAAACGCAGATCTTCTTGAGTTTGATGTCAGATTGGCGGCACTTGTGTTCGCTGGCTGTATTTGCGAGACAGGAGGGACTGATGAGCCAGTTAAACTGGGTGAATTATTTGAGGTGTCGAAGACAGATGAAGCGGGTAGAAATGACGATGCCACCGATTGATGCTGTTGTTTCGAACTAAACTGTAACTGAGACGTCACTGAAACCAAAAACAACCAAAATTAAATTCACGGAAGTTTGCCTTCAGGGATCAGATCAAATTCTACTCCAGTTGTAAAAGGTTTCGAGAAATCATCACAATTGTTTCCGATGTGAATAACTTCTGGTTGAATAAATGTGAACGAATTTAGGTAATTTGTGGTTTGCCGACTCGTAATTGTACTTGCATATGCAGGTTCTGGATTAAATTCCTATTGCTTCAAGATTCATGGCCGTATATTTCAGCCCACGATTGGCAAACAGAAAAATATATTAACAATTGAATAAATGTATTTTTGAAGCGTTTTTGAAACAACTGAAATACGTAAATCGGATATTTATGGATCATATTCAACCTTAATAACAGGGAAACTAGAGGCAAAAACACCAATTAAGCTTCTAACTGCAAGCTTTAAGATCATGAGGACATAAGCCCGGGAACAACATAGCCAACTGACAGTTGAAAAAGAGCAATGAACGCAAGAAAACAGAAAAAATGTTGTTTTTTGAAAAGACTTCAACTTTCGAATTAAAAAAAAATGTACATATGCCGTTAAAGCTCTTTGATTTTTAAATTTCACGAACAATTTATCTAATTCGAAAAAATTGAATTATTAGGTAAAATTTCTATTTCGGTGGGTAAACTGGTCATCAAAATCGAAATTTTCGAAATGGGAAATCGATCACGTTTTTCGTGATTTTTATGTCTTTGCTGTTTTCCTTTGCAAACACTAGCGAGAAAACGACAAAAAGCAGCTCTATAAATAGAAATAAAAAGAAAAGAGGTAAAAAATAAGCCTTGATAATTAAATATTTTGCTGTGTCGGATTCAATCCTACAACAAGGAGATTTAGAGTCCCCTGTCCTCGCATCTGCGTCACGGGTCCTTGACAATTTACTAACACTACCCACTAAAAAAATCGATGCTAAGAAATTGCAAATGCGATGCAGCAAGTGACACCTGATATAAATATATACAAATTTTGCATGTAATAAATTGGAACAGGGGCGGATTTAGGGAAGGGGGAGGGAGGGGACAGACGCCCCCCTTCAGGCAGGGATTCGACCCCCTGCCGACGTTAAGGGTCCCCCTTTGTACTATTTTGAGATATCCATTTTTGGGTGGCGGAACCTAAAATTTTTCAAAATTGCCCAAAAAGTGCATGCAAACGCCCTTTTTGGCTTTCAAAGTTTTGCCTGTGGCGCAGAAATTTTGCCCTTAACAGGGACTTTTTAGTGCTTTGGGAGAGCTCGAAAAATCTATTTGGTTGACCTTAAAAAAAATCGAAAATTCAGACAGCCAACCCCCCTCCCCCCTCGAGAAAATCCTAGATCCACCCCTGATTTGGAGACTAAGCTAAAGACGTCTACGCTAAATTTGCATGACATAAAATGGAAAGCAATAATTTATGCGTTTCAAAACATGCCAGATATATTGAGTAGGAAAAATTCTGAAATGGAATTTTTTTGCACTGTTGTTTGGAAACAAAACTTTTTTTTCGGTTCATATGATCAATCAAAAATGTATTAACTGTGTTAACTTATTACTTCGAATGTCTAAGCACATGTTACCAATACCGCAAAGGTGCCCCAAAAGTGGCACCAATATTTGCGACTGAGGTTGAAAAACATAGTCGTACTATTATACTACGCTCGCTTAAGCTGGCTAGTGTAAACAAAGGAAATGAAGTCAGTTTAAAAAAAAATCAAAAGTCAAAAGCCTTTTAAAATATCAAGACTAATACAGGCGTACTCACAACGTTCATTACTCTTAATAATCGTGTGAAATGTTCATCAGAGCGCTAAATATATCCTTAATCTAAAACTACAAACAGGCTACATCTAAAAAAATTAAGGCGTACCTTGATTAGTAGCTGGAACCACAATTGGTGAATTTCTCGGACTTGCCAAATTATTGCCACCGAATCCTGCGCTTTGACCCATTGAGTTATTAGGAGTTGTTTTTCGAATAGCCTGTCGACCTAGTAGCTGAGCTGCAGTGGATAAATTTCCGGTCGTATGAATCCGTCCTGCTGCTGCTGTTCCCGAGTAGATTTGAGCTGCTACACTCTGGGAAATATTTTGAACACCTACAGACAAAAAAAACACATAGCTCAATCATTTTTGCACTAACTCCATGAAAGCTACTTATTTATACAGATGATCTTCAATATTGAAACTTCAAAGTAAAGTTTAAAAACTTTCAAAAATCAGTATCTTAGAGCAAATTATACAGCTTCAATACTATTTTTAATCGAAAAAATTATGATCAGCACTGTTTAAACACAGAGGTGAAGCTGTGCTTAGCAAACAATTGCGAGAACACAAAAAGCAGCTCTATAAAATGCAATAAGAAAAAGTAGAAATAAGCCTCGAATTAGTAGAAATTAAGCTACGTCTCAGATTCGAACCTACGGCCAACAATTTCTGAGTCCCACGCCCTTGCCACTCAGCCACGGACGCGTAACTAGTGACAAACACTACCCACAAATAAAGCAGAGAACAGATGCTACAGTGAAATTTCCATATAAGTGAACACTTTCAATGAAAAATTTTATTTGCGAGTTGAGTCAGAAAAAAAGAAGGTTCGTATTAATACACTAACGCTCGCAAAAGTAAAATAAACTAATCCAAGTTGAAAACAAGATTGACCCATTACTGGGTCACTGGGAAAATATCACAGTATGTTCCGACTAGTTATAAATGGAAAGAATTAGATAAAAATCGCTAACAATAAAGTTAAATTGAAAACTCTTTCGCTAAATTTTCTATCTCAAGCCGAAAAATCAAACCCGTGTTTCTAAATCCTACTTTGAGTTTCAGAAAATCGAACGAAAAACCCACCCTGCGCCAAAGTTCCTTCCAGTCATTTTACGACCTGTTCGTAACAAAACGGTGACCTTCTTTTTGATCTTATATGTTTAAACTAGGACAAAAGACCGTTGGAAAGATGTCCATCAACAAAAAGGAACAAAAAAAAATCATTTTTTCGACCCTTCGATTTCCAAAGAAAAGCATAACCAACAGAAAGTTGGAAAAGAGTCAATGAACACAAGAAAACAGAAACAAAAATACTGACTTGCTTTCAAATTCAATGAAAAAAAGATGACCTTAAAGTTCTTTGGTTTTCTTTAACAGTTAAATATTGGCAGCTTTTTGGTAAAATTAACCCAATTTGGAAAAAAAACTGGATCAATAGGTGAAACTTTTGTTTGGCTGATAATTAAATCTGATGATTAAATTTCACTTTCGAAATTGAAAGTCGATCACGTTTTTCGTGACCTGTACACTTTCGCAGTCCGATAGTGGAGTTTGCCTTCCTTTTAACAAAGGAAATGAGCTGAGCTCAAAAAGAAATCAAAAGTCATACCACAAAAAAAAATAAGTTTGAGCCTCGAAAACAAAAATCATCAAGACTTACATAAGAGTCTGAAGTTGAACAGAAGGGATTACTTTTTATTTCGCTCCGACACCTAAATATTACAGACGACGCACCATTTCTCAAACACGGACACAAAACAGCAAAAATTAATTCTTAAAACGGCAAGGGAAAAATGCAAATAATGGTACTTCAGAAAACACAAATCGAACCAAAAAAAATAAAAAAAAATAGATAGTGAACAAATTTAAAGACTTCGCCTAAAAGAAGCTAAGACCTACCTAGAATAAGATTTATTAAGTTCAATGCAATTTTTCGTTAAAAAAAATAATTTGTCATCCATAAGTTTTTAGTCATAAATTTACCTTGAGAACTATTGTTTCCTCGCTGTACAACTGTAGCATATCTTGCAGTTGCTGCTGTTCCCATGTTACTTCCAATGCCACCTGAAGATGTCTGCTGTATGTTTCCATATTGTGCAGATATAGCACTCGGCGAAGATGACGAAGAGACTATAGACTTCATCTGGATGTGGTTTGGTGAGGGGGATAGATTGCCACCTGATTGGGCTGTTAATTGAGCGGCTAAGGATGCTCGGCCAGTTGGCTGAATGTAACCTGAACAGAAATTATTGCTATTTTGGAATCCATGATTAGATAGATCTTTATGGTATTACAAAAGCAAATATTACTTCTAATTCACTTTTCCACAGATGTCAAGGCATAATGGATACAAAGAGGCATACTTGGAATTAAACTTTTCAAAAACAACGAATTTTTTAAAAGCATATTTTAAACAAAATTAAGGAAACATTCCTGGAGAATCAATTATGACCTCGAACTTCCAGTGAACTGAACTAACCAATAAATTAACGTCTAATCGAAGGTCAAAAGAGGTACAACAAAGCTCAGTTAACAGTTTACATGCACAATAAGTACCTTACAACAAAGTCCTCAGCGTATCGTAGCTCATACGTCATTGCTTTTTAACGTATGATGAAGACTCACCAAACTTAGCAGCAATCTGTCCGGCATTCGAAGTTCCTCCAACTCCTCTCACACCTCCACCCACTGAGACCACACTCGACACCCCGTCTTGTCCCTCCCCCAAACTCACCCGCCCTGTTGCCCCCTTGCCCGCTATATTGTAAACTACAGGGGAACTCAAGTTAGACCCCGACTGTTGTTGTACTCCACCTGAGCCCTGATGCTGGATCAGCTGGCCTATTCTCTGTTTTTGACCTGGAAAAAAAGTAAAAATATTCAATTAGGTGGCTTAAAATACGCTTAGCAACCTCCACAACAAATTTTTGGAAAGATTTTCCAGCAATACTTTTCCCTGTAGCCATTTTAGCTAACTTTTACACTTGACAAACCAGCAAAGAAATGACAAATGAACTTTAAAATTGCAAGAAAACAAGGCTTCAAAAGATAAATACATTTAACCGACTACGAGAATCAACTCGGCGTCCCCCAAAGTATGAAACACAAGTCTTCCTAGCTTAACCAACTTTCCCATTAGCAAATACGAGGCAGCAACGAATGCGCTCTAACGAAGCGAATAAAACACGCATGCTTATTGCATGGGTATCAACAATAACCAATATTACCTGCTGAAGACTGATTTGGATTTGCTGCACCCAAAAACGAATCGCGCTGTTTGTTTGAAAGAATCATTCTCTGGTAATCGGCCGTCACTTTCTGAGCCACCGATGATGTTTCGCCGGTTTGCACGACTCGTATTGAGCCAGTTTGTTGGTGGTTTTGACTTTGGCTTACATAACTGATTGTGTTTCTTTGTTGGTTCACGGAGTTGATTGAAACGCCGCTTTGTACTGGCATCCTTAACAAACAACTACAGTTCTTTAACAATTACCCGCAAATAACCATTTAGTTTCCATACCATTAGCTTTTTTATCATTAAATATTAAATACAGAGGCGAAGCGAAGCTTCGCATCACTTGCGATACCACACTCACATAGCATTGCAAGCTAGCAGACAGAAAATGAAACAAAACACGTCGAAAAAAAATTTGAACATATTGAGAAATTTGTCTGGAATGATGTTCAATTTGACAAAAACACGTCCAAAATCACAATAGGAGGCGTTTAATAAGTATTCAGACACAAAAATTGATCGTCAACTAAGCCGGCAAAAGTTGTTGAGAGTTCCGTTGAGCAAAATTGTTTTCAATTGAAAAACTTTTGAAAGTTCCGAAAATCCAAATTTTTACGTTCGCCCCTCCGGACACACAAAAGCGTATAAATCTATTTATCCTTTAAAACTAGGTCACTTACTCGATAAAACATAAGCAAAAACAGCTGAAGCCAAACAAACCAGAGGAAAAAAATAACAAACTTAGAAGTTTACACATAACTTTAATAAATCAAAACTCTTTTTTCAGTTACAAAAAAAATTGATTACAGCTCAGCAAAAATCAGTAAGAAGGCAACTAAGCCGAACAAACAAAAGCAGACACACTACAGATCGACAATTTTTTTTAACGGAATATTTCCCTTTTGAATAAAAAAAGTTCTGGTCAGATTCGAACAAAGGACCTTTACCATCTCAGGCTTAGTATTTTCCCCAAAAATCATGTGTGTCTGAAAAGCTAATAAGGTTTGATTTTGATGTAAGCCAAGCTATCATACATTTTCTGTAAAAACTTTGTAAAAAAAAGAAAGTTTTGTGATGCGGCAACTAAGCCGACAAAACAATCAGACTGACGATAGTCCGAAAAATTAATTGAAACAGAATATTTTGTCTTCAAAAACTTTGTCTTCAAAGACATTATTTCTTAAAAAAAGACTGACGATAGTCCGAAAAATTAATTGAAACAGAATATTTTGTCTTCAAAAACTTTGTCTTCAAAGACATTATTTCTTAAAAAAACTGTGAGTAGTACCAGTAGTAGTACCAGTAGTAGTACCGATATTTTAACTTGAATTTGCACGTGTGCATGTGAATGAAGTCTAGTGGTTCAATTGATTTTGTTAAACAAGTTGTTAACCCGAAAAAAAACCATACTCCAGTTTGATAACGCTTGCTTATCGTAAGCGTAAAAACCGTAATTTGCCTTCCATTAACCAAAATAATTTGAAGTAAACTGGAAAAAGAATCTAACTTCAAAATCTCGAAAAACAATAAAAACGAGCAAGAACAAGAACGTTTTGTGAAAAAGAAACGCTTTAACGTCAAAAACATTTAATAAAATTTTTTCTACAAGCAAAAAATGATGATCGAAATCACAATATCGATGGTTTAAAAGACAAATGCGATGGCCTTAATAACAAATTCGATGGTCTAGTCTAAATAACAAGTTTGAGAGAACTTTGAAATCTAGAAAATGCCTTTTACTCACTTTCTCTGCGCGGCCGTTGCTGAATACTGCCTGCAAAGTGCAGCTGGAATATTAATAGAAGGCGAAGACGATGACTGCCCTCCTGTTCTCGGCGCAATAATTGTCGACTGTGATCTCTTCAATCCACTGCCGGTGTACTGGCTACCCGTGAACAAATTATCCACTAGTTTACTCGAACCAATACCAGCCGAGTTTTGGGATCGCTTTTCCGACTTCAATCTAATCGCTCGTTGTTCCGACAGGTATTGGGGCGTCAAAGGACTATCGTAGTTTATTTTACAGTCCGAAAACGACTGCAGATGTCTCGGATTCTTTGATGTCGGCACTGCATTCCACTGAACCGAATGATTCTGCCTCGTACGACGACTAACTGCAGTTCTGATCAAACTGAACTTGCTTCCGAAAACATACGTAGCCGAATTATTCATGTCTTGCATCAAAAGCTGACTTGTCTTGGCTAGTTTTGTTTGTTTGTTCCAAGTTTCCGGAGGAGCTTTTGGGTCGTTCGGGTTCGAAGAATTCTGTTTTTGTTTGCGTTTCATTTCTGTGCTTATAATTCTGCCTTCTTCTCGTGGTTTAATGTACTTTTCATACCGCACCTTGGATTGCTTAGATGACCTGAAACATTGCACGAAATACTTAAAAGTAGGGCTGGTCTATAATTTTCACAAGCTGCTCAAAAATTGAACATTTTGTAGCAAGATCCGTTAAACGTAGAAAAATATGAAACCTAAAATCTAAGTTCTAAAAAAATTCAAGAAGATTAAAAAATCGCTCGAAGAAAAATATTTCGAAAAATCGTTTTTCATTTATAAGCTAAACTGAAGGCGCACCTATAGCTTCTAGCCAGATTGTTCACGGCGACCGATACGAAGTCCCAGTTCGGAGTAATGGCCGGCATCACATTGGTCAAGTCGGGTGGCAACTGTTGCACCCCGAGTATTGCACTCACGAGTGCGTAATCTTCATTCGGCAACCACTCACACAGCCCATCCAAGTTAACCATGCTTTGCATCACCGGTTTTCCTTTACAGGGACAATTTGGTGATTTTAAAAACGGTCTTGCAATCGATACTCCTTGTGAACGTCTTGCCAGAAGTTCAGACTTACTCTTAGCGGCCGAGTTCGAAACTGGCGAAAAAGCATTGAATAGTGTAGATGGCGGGGTCGCTATTACAGTTTTCTCATTTGAGGCACCGAAAGAAGGAATTGCTGCCAAGGAATCCTTCGATGACTTTTTGTCTTCTGATTTTTTCAATGCTGAAGGCGGCAAAGGCGGTAGCTGCGATTCCTTCATAGGTGACAGTTTGTACAAGTACAACAGAGATTCGTCAATGTAAACATCATTTTCATCCATAGGTGGAGTTGGCGGAAAATACGTCAACATAGGCTCATTGTCAGTCACGCAACGAAACTCAGCTTCGACCATCGATCTTTGAACTGTTAACATATCTTCATCCGCTTCATAATTTATATCTTTCAATGGCAACAATTCACCGTGATAAACTAACTCTATCAAACTAAGCGCATATTTCTCAACTGCTAAGAATTTCAGCTCCAGGCTTGCAACGTGGTCGCCAGGCGTCGGGTGCCAGCCGACAGGTGGAAGCGAAGTGGCCGATGAAGTGCCTGGTGATTTGTTCACGAGGGAAAACTTATCACTTCCCGCGTCAATAAAGGACTCATTGAAGATATCGTCCATTCGCATAATGTGACCCACCTCCTTTTCCATTTCAGCTGAATCGAGACCCAAACTTATATGAGAGTTGTCCGAATCAGCGCTTAACTGAGTCGCAACTACAAATATGTCTTCATTCAGACTATCTGTATTTAGTTTATTGAGAGTTTTATCAGAAGAGAACAAACTATTGTGAGCAGCTACAGGCGAGAACGAGCTATTTAATTTCTTGTTCCATGCTACCGCGTCCATATCTGACTCTACCTTAGCGAGTCGTCTTTCGTTTTCCTGTTCCAGTAAATTCAATTTGATATCCAGAACTTTTGAAGCGTCCGACCAAAAAGAACTGATTACTGACGCTACAGATCGACATGTTTTCCGTCTGAGAATGAAGTCTCGAGGTAGCACGAAATGTGAAGACGGGTGACTGGCAGAAGGGTCTTGAGCGACTATGAGAAACTTACGACACGCCTCTGCTAGAACTCGAGCTGCATTTAGCTTCCAAAGATGCTCTTGGTAGAAATCAGTGTGCATCCAAATCATTTCGCTGAAAACAAAAGCATTTCAACCAAAACTCAATACCAGGATCCCAATTATTCGAAAAAAAAGACACTCAGGTCGACATCTCTAAGCATAGTTTAAGTCGCTTTATTTTAATCTCGTCAAATCTTCCTATCATGTGCTATATTGGTGCAACACTTCTTACAAGATCTTTTTTCAAGATTAAAAAAAAATAAGTTCCATGCCTATTAAAATGATAAACTATCATGATTCTCCGTCGCTACTGATTGCACTTCTTGTTTTATCTTACTATGATTAGTTTCGAATCGACCAACCTAAGTAAGTAATCCCAGTGGGTCTTACACCTCCTCGGTTCCATCACCTTCGGAAGCCTCTTCGAGTACAACATACCCGACATCTTCAACTCGTTCACCCTCTCCACCACTGATTGGTCGGTTGTTATCGATGATGTAACAACCGATGATTTCACGATACTCTCATGTGATACACTCTCCGATTTGATCGGTTTCGAATTAGAACTCGGATTCAACGTTGCATGAGGTACATTTGGACTACTCTTCGAAACTTGGAGTGGCGCTTTGTTCATACTAATACTTGGAACTAAAGCTTTATTTGAGCTTAAATTTTTGCACGCTTCTCCAATATTTGTTAATGATTCTTTTTGTTTCTCTGTAGGTTTGTCGCACACTGGCTGTGTTATGAAACCTTCATCTGAATCGCTTGGTTCCTCTTTGATATGCAAAGCAGGAAGGGTATTCTAAACATTTGAAGTTGACAGAATTAAGGCTCTAACACAGCGTAGAAAGTTATGACTTACACATAATCAGCAATGTTTGTGTTCCAAAAAGGAACGACAAACAACAGGAACGACAGACAGAAAAATTTGTTACATTTTTTCTTTTTTTTGCAGTTTTCATTTTTTTTAACAGAAAATCTTAATTGCCAGGAAAGCGCTAAATGAAACTTCCAAAAAACTTTTTTAATGAAAATCAAGTCTTCTGCGCCTAAAAAAATACATTTTCATATAACAATCGTTTACTTTCGCTTTACTCGCTCAAAAGTACACTAAGAATCAAAACTTTCCTGAAAAACTTTCCAAAATTTTTTATGTTCAAATACCGATTGAAAAGGCTTTTAGCAAGATATATCACTCGACCCAGTCAAATAATTACTTGTGGTACTTGATTTTGCGTGGGAAAAAAACAACAACACACCCGAATGCAAAGTTCCTCTACATTTTCAATGGTCGGAGCAAACTATGTGTGGTCCCTTCCACGAACTATGTAAAATACAAAGTTATATTATTATTATTATTATTATGATAATTATTAAAAGGAATTTATGTAACGAAGGTTACAAAGGGGTTTCCCCCAGATACAAATTTACAGAAAAACGGCAACCGTTCTTAGTAGTCACAAGCTAGCTTCCAGGAGCACGAAACTTTCTCATTGTATTTTTCACTAAAGAAGCACCAGCGAAAACTAATAAGTCTTCCTTTAAGACCAATGGGATTGAAATCTATCGCTGCAGGAAGTTCGTTCACCAGTCCCGGTGCACGACAGCAGAAATTGGCATCTCCTTTTGATAGACGAGAACGCTCAGCATTGAATTCAAGTTTATTTTGTATGAAGTTCATTCTGTATGCCAGATGTGCAGAAGAATCAAAATCAAAGCAACCAGCAATAAGTTTTGGCAGCATGAGCAAATCCGTGAGTTGCAAATAAAGCGAAACGGAGAAGGTTGAGAAATAACAGACGCTCCTTGTAATTTTCACAATGTGGGAGAATCCAACTCGTTACTCGCTTCTGAACTGCTTCGAGATTTCTCATTGACCGGACCGAGGCGTGCCAGCAACAACTCGCATACATCACAATGGGCAGCACCATTGTTTTGTATAGATTGAGTTTGCTTTTCACGGAAATGTGAGGGGAATTTCTCTTCATCATGAAGAACATTTTATTTGCTTTACTGCACTTTTCTTCAACATGAGCATCCCAGTTCAAATTGTCAGCGATATAGAGACCCAAGTCTTTGTGCTATTGTGCAAAAACGATTGGGGCACCTACAAATTGGCAGTCTTTCAGACTCGACGAGCGCGAGAAAGTCATCGCCACACATTTATCAACATTAAAATTTATCATGTTTTGTTGCGACCAATTGCAAATGTAGGAAAGATCTATTTCTATCAGCACCTTGTTTGTATTTACACAAAAAAACTTAGCATCATCAGCACAAAAGTATGGCTCGAAGCACTGTTAAGAATCAGGCAAATCGTCTAGCACTGTACAGAATCAGGCCTATGTTCCCTGTCTGGCAGTAAAGCCATAATAAGACCAAAAAACTTCCTACCTCAATTGAAATTAGAATGATTTCTTACCCATGAAACATGCCGACACCGCTCTTAAAATATTCAAACCGCTATTAAAATTTAATTAAAAAATTAAGTCCTAGAATCAGAACTAAAAATAGCTTATGATTGTCTTTTCGTTTATACCACATAAAAGATATACTCCACGACTCGAAGTTTGAAAGCATGAAAACGAAATTTAAGCAACCTAGTTTGCCGAGCAAGCAACCAGGGTTCATACAAAAGAGCATTAAATGAACCTGGAACGCTAAGAAACAAAACATATGACGGAGCGAATCTCATTCTGACTCAATTTTGCACACAAGGGCAAAGCGGGGCGTCGCATTACTTGCGATACACACAAAAAATCATCAGCAAGCCAGCAGATAAAAATTGAACGAAAGCCACAGTTAAAAAAATGTAAATGAGTCGGTAAACCCACGATTACGAAAACTTCATGATTTTGTCTCGACTGATGTAAAATTTTCATGATTTTATCTCACTGATGTAAAATGAAAACGGCATCCAGCAATACAATCGACGGGGTGAAATAGGTTTTCGGTAAAATTTATCGAGCGGCAACTAAGCACACGAAACTTGGGTCAACTCCTGTTGAGACGAAAACAAAATTGTAAAAAATCTATGAGCCATTGAGTTCTGAAGATTTTTATCCTTTTGTTTCCGACAATAGCCGTAAAAATAAAATTCCCTTCAAACTACGCAAAATTGGATCGCTTAGACAATAACACATTACCGCCACCATTCAGGTCGAATAAAATTTTTAAGAGACAAAAAGGATAATATACCAATTAATGGATAATAAATTTACAAATTACTGGAGTAAATGAAAAACAGTTGCAACTACAAGGAAACTTGCTTACAGCAGAGGAAACTTTCTTACAGCACGTGATGTGGCAACTAAGCCGACAAAATTATCAAACAAACAATACGCTAACTATTATTTTGATACGATTTGAAAAATAATATTTGCCGACCCAGGCGTAGTTGTTAAATCTATGCAAAGCAAGTGAGCCAGAGAAGTCAAGAAATTTGATTTTATTATAAATTAACATATCAAGTGCTTTTGCTAACCAAATTGTTAGGCTGATAAACATCTATATTCCGATTTAAAAACGCTTGCTAATCACTCGCAAACGTATATATGAGTAAACAAGGACAGCCGGTTACTGTGCAGGTAGCACAGAATGTTCCGACCATAGTCTAAGAAATTACAAGTTTTTCAAATTATTGTCATTTTTTTGGCGTGGTGTGATAAAAGGAGCTGAACAAAAAAAACTGGAGATTAGGTATATTCATTCGATAGCCAGAGTAAAATAGGCAAATTGAAAAACAAATCTTTTTTCAAGTTTTGCAGTTATTTGAATTTTTGAAAATTTTGATTCCAAAAAGTCGCCAAAGTACTCAAAGAAAAATAACGTTACGCAAGTAAGACTCAGTTTATCAAATTAAGCTATTGTAAGCTTTTAAGCAGTTAAAATAAGACTGCTCGCTCGCTTTATTCGCTCAAAATAAGACAAAAAACAATAAAAAAAATTTCAAACTGGTTTTTCTCGACAGGGTTCGAATTACGAGTATAAGGACTTTAATATGATATATCACTCAACTCAGTCCGATGCTTATTTGTGGTACCTGATTTTGAGTGGAAAAAAAAACCTAAAACACACCCGAAAACAAAGTTCCTCCCCATTTTCAATGGTCGGAACAAAAACAATAAAAGGCTAGAAACAAGAACACATTCAAGCTACTTAAGATGACCTTGCTTCAATTAGAACTGTTGTTTGGGGCGTGTAACCAAAATGAGCTACAAAATGATGAGTCTTTGACACGTATCAGGGATTTGCATAAAGTTGAGATAAGAATCAAAGACAATATCTCCATTTCCTTTTTTTAAGCCAACAATAAATTTGCGTTATAATGTTCTGCAAACTTATAACGTTATAATGTTCTTGAATGTATTTTTCTTTTGCTGAACTTAATTTTTCTCAACTCTTTACAATTTCAACATTTCTGAACCTCGACTAAACTGACCTTGTTAATCGCAATAGACTGTCCAGGCTGTTTGGCCTCACTTGACTTGTAGGGTGATACAGATGCAGGCGTGACGTCATTTGAGGAGACTGATGAAGGAACCCTTGGGTACTTGAACACTCCTTCATTAACAATCCACTCCTGCTCTTTGATCTTTTCTGCCAGCGGATCTATTTTATCTGTGGAAGGAAGACTGGCGCTCTGGCTGTCTGAGGATGATTGGCATGGTGGACAAGCAACCTCCTCAGGTCTATAAAATCAAACATGGTTTGAATTCACTATTTCATAGCACTTCAGGCACAGCTGTATACCTTGTTTTAATGTTCGTTTGCGCTTTTCAAAAGCATTAAAATTACAATTTTTCAGCTCAACCTTTAAAATTTAACATCGATAATGATTCCTTTTGTCAATCCCTAAAAATCTATATAAACTTCTAGAGTTATTGCCTTTATCTTAAATATTCAGAACCGTTAAATCAATACCTAATTGGCGAGTAAACTGAACTATTTAGCTTACTTGGATGGTTCCAACTTGACTTTGACGTCACTGGATGCAGTAATTGACGCTTCATCGTCAGATAATTTCAAGGCCTTCTTGGGAGGACCAGCATCTTCGACGTCGGCTGACCTTCGTTTTCGACCGGATGATAATTTATCAACCAAATCTGAGATAAACACACAAATAAAAAATAAATGTCTCGTTCTTGAAAACATTATAAACTCCAAAACCATTCAAACTTCATTAACCTATTCTACAATTTTTTTCTCAGCAAATATCAATATCTTTTACTTTTTTTATAAATCTTTAATTCATTGACATGTTAGGTCACAAATTCTTGGTTAAATTTACCAATTTTGGGTAATCAACTATACATTTGAGGCAATTAGACTTACCTTTTTTGAAAACTTTTTCATAATAGATCCCAAAGCTCTTCAGATCCGCAGCCTTGAGTTTCTGTTCAATTGGGAGTTTCTCAGTAATTTTCCATTTCTGCAGTTGTAGTTTCTTGTGTCTCGCAGCTAAGATGCGCAGTCTCAGTTCAGTTCTCCTCTTCAAACGTTTTTCATTGAGGCGCTCATCACTTTCCATAACTACCATACCCCATCTGAAGCCCAAAAATAGTACTTACTATTTTCTATCTATTAATAACTGTTTGGTAACTATTTTCATACACTTCACTTCAAAGTGGAAATCACCCCTCTCTGCCATAGCACGAAGAGGGAACTTTATCTTATTAAGTCAAGGCATGTTGAAGGGTGAGGACTGAGTGGGAGATAGTGATGGTCTTGATTGCTTCCACTTCTCTTCTTCCAGGAAATCGAAACAATCATCACCAAAAGCGTCCCTCCAACTTTGGGACTTTTTCAACGACGGTATACTTCTATCTATGTTAATTCTAAAGCGCATTTTCGGCCAAATACATCAAAATGCTGCCACGTAGAAAGCAGAAAATTTTGGCATTTCTTCAAACCCCAATAGTTTTACAAAAAGCAAACGAAGGTAAAATATTTCTTCGAATTGAAACTCAGGATGTCAATATCTTTCATGCGCTATAAAAAGCTCCATTCAAAAAAGCCAACTTAAAAACTCGAAATTTGTCTGAAGTTTACTAGTGGTTCTTGAATTTGAGTGCGAGCAAAAAAAACATAGCCAACAGACAATTGGAAAAACAGTGAAATAAAAAAACATATCGACTTGTTTTTTTTTGAAAAATTTAAGATTGACACTTTTTGATTAAACTGACCCAATTTGAGAAAACTGGATCAATAGATTAAATTTTTATTTCGCTGGAAAATTTAGAAATTCAAATCCACTTTCGAAACTAATGCTGATTTAAATCATCCGAACAAAATTAACATTTGAAATGACAAAGGCGTTTTTCCCAAACTCGGTTAAAATTAAGCAAAAATTGAAGACAACAGAAGTTGCTTAGATTTTTACCAAGAATTTTTATGATGCAATTTTTTTGCGAAATTCGGAACCAAAATTTTACCCCAAAAAACGGGGTCAATTTGACGTTTTTTTCAAAAAATCAAAAATTACGCAAAAATACCAAGTAAATTGATAATAAATTTACATCAAAAGAAGCATCTTACAAAGCGCAACAGAGTTCTAGAAAAATAAAATCTCCAAAAATCTGTATAAGAGAAATTATTATTCCTTGATAGCCAAACAATGTCATTATTACTATGAAAAACTTGAAATCTTTGTTTAAATACAAATTTTTAACGTTTTGCGCAAATTTTAGAGATTCTACCCATGTCAAACATTGTTGAGCTGTGTAGGAGACTTCTTTTGGTATAAATTTCCTATCAACTAATTAAGTAGTTTGTGTAGTTTTTGATTAACTAAGAAAACTAACTGACCAGTTTTTGGGGTAAAATTTTGGTTCCGATTTTTGCAAAAAAAAAGCATCATAAAAATTCTAGTAAAAATCAAAGCATCTTCTGTACTCTTAATTTTTTGCCTCATCTTAACCAAATTGGAGAAAAACGCGTTTAAAGTTTCCAATGTTGTTCGTTCTGCCCGATAATCTAAATCAGTACTGTAGAAATCGATCATGTTTCTCGCGGCCGTAACACTTTCGTAGTTCGATTGTGGACTTAGCCTTCCTTTTAACAAATGAAACGAACTGACCTTTGAAAAAAATCAAAATTTAAACCGCGAAAAATCAAATTTTAGAGTGAAGACTTTTTCCTGATAAAACATTAAAATCAACAAGACCCATAAGAGCATTCACTACGTTCATGACTTAAAAACCGAATACAAACCTCATGCCATTTTCGGTCAGAATAGTAATATTGTCAGCTCTCTCTAATTAAAGGGAAAACTATTGAAAGAATAGTCTGTTTTAAATTAATGCGAAAACAGAAAATTACAATACAACTTCGCAACATAAGAAAAAGGCGTCACTTTTCATAAATTGGACTAGCCGAATCTCACGTGATCATTCCTAGGCATCTCTCATACAATTCAATTACTTCAGAAGAAAAATACAAATCAAAACGTCAAATGGTTTTCTAGAATATGGAAAATAAACACCAAGGCTAGAAAACGAAAGAGAAATGATTTCATATCAACTTAACATTAGGAAGAAAACATCTAATAAATTAATCAAATCAAAAGTTTCGACGAAAGATTTGTTAGGTTCTGTTCAAAAAGGTACTTGAGGTGCAAACTTGAAGTACCTATTACCGGCAGTATGTTTGAATTCTAGTACATCAGATATCTTATCCTGGTACTTCTATGGTTTTTTATTCAATACTTCTTATCTAAATTCAGTGTGAGCTTTGAGCCAGGCCGAGGTGATTCTGTGCACCGGATCCTGAGTTCTGGTTTTGCATGAACTGCTGGGGTTGACTTGGAAACCGATTCATGAAATCTCCGAACGCACTCGTATCGAATTGCATGTTCGGATGGACCCCTGGAGGCACGTTGCTTTGAAACGTCTGTTGCTGTCCCATCGGGGGTCTTGTATTTACAGTCATACTCGCAACTCCGGTTGTTATGCCCTGAGTTGCGGTGACCCTAACTCCTGTTACAGCTGCTGTGGGTGAACTTGCTCCTCTGCCTCCAACCTGTCCAGGTTGGACATTTACAGCCCCATATACTCCACTATTCGCTTGATTGATCACACCATTATATCCATTTTGCATCATATTCTGACCGATTTGAAGCCCACTTTGTACTTGTCCATTCACTTGAGCAACGCCCGATTGGGCCAAGTTGCCCCAGAAGTTCTCGGTTGGACTCTGGGTCTGGCTTTGGGTTCCCGGAGGTGGTTGTGGAGGTTGTCCCGTGTAGCGGAACAAGGGGTTCTTGAGGTCGAGGAAGTTAGTTGACTCGAAGTTGGTACTGGTATTCTTCAAAACCATATCGACGTCGTAACTTTGTTTCGAATTTGCAGCTAGAGTCACTCTTCCTGTCATGATTTCACCCTCCTAAATCACTCCCTTTTCAACATTTGCAAAACTAACTTTTCAAGGAAAAACCTTTTAGTATTTTAAATCTTATGTTAAAAAAATTTGAAAAACGTATCAACACATGCATCCTGTTGAAGCTATAAATATATATAATAACGCATGTTCACTAAACATGGTTCTCCAGATGATAAACTGCTGTAATACGTTCACCCTTAAAAACAAAAACATAGCTAACAGATAGTTGGAAAATTGTAAAGAACACGGAAACCGAATAAAAAATGATTGATTATTTTTGACTTTTGAGTGAAATTGTTATTCCGCTGGAAAATTCAAAAATTAAACTCCACTTTCGAAACTAAGTCGTTTTTTTGCGCCATTGTCACGTTCGTATTTGGAGAATTCATTTTACCAAACTTTCAGCAGATGAATTTGAATTGAATTCACAAAACGCAGGCATACGTAAGTTCATTTATAGATGCATTAATATGTATGAATGCCCGTCAGTAACTTTTTGAGCATTTTAACATTTATTCTGATAAAAAAAACGCCAAGCTTTTTACATTCAGTGGCAATTTCGAGTTGGAAGCCATCTGCTACACTAAAACTCACTGAAAAATCCGAGCCATATATCGTGTGCTTACACTTACACACAGAAGTAAACACCTGAGCCCTAAATAACTTGAAATTAGTTTACGAGGATTTTATTCCTGACTTATACTATCAGAATCATTGTGAGATTTTTTTCGACGAGCAATAGGAAAGTATCAGGTAGTAAGTTAGCGCCAGAAAGAAAAATACCGCAAACTCTTAATTCAACCTATTGACGACCTCCAAAGCATTCACCATTTTTAAACTTTTTTAACTGTTATCCATGGCAAGTCAATTCAAATTTTGTTAACCTTGACAAAAATGGGGCACTTCAGCAGACAGCGGACTTGATACCAATGCGTCAAAGACTCCGTCGGGGCTGTGGACAGCCAAACAGTCTGTTTACTTCCCACAAACGCCACGTCAAACCAAAATGCCAAGCCATGAACATGTCCCGTTTGTGTCGCAACGTAATTCAGCGGAATCGAGATATTGTGCAGATCCATTTCGCTGCAGATTGCAAAATTTGTTTGGTGCTTCAGAGGGGCAGACATTAGGATCTGATAGTCAAACGTATCCACTATAGGCTGACGGAAGTACTCGGCAATTGCGGTGTCTCGAAGCGATGACAAATCCACGCCGTAGAAATTAGGCTGGTACCAGAAATGCGACTTTGAAAACTGCTCCTGGTACAAACACTCGTCTGTAAATGGGGCGACGAACAGGTCTCCTTGTGTCGGGAACAATTTCCCATTGGGACGGAGGAACTTTTTGGCGTGTAAGTAAGATTCCAACATACGTTCGTTGAACAACATGTAACCCATGGGTTCCGAGATCAAAACATCAGCCATTTCAGGAACCTCAACTTCTTCTACTTTTCCTGGAATTACAGTTATTTTGCTGGACAGATTATTACTTCTGACGAGCTCCGCACATTGTTCCGCTATAGAACTGGCTTCGATAGCGTAGACTTTTCTGGCTCCAGCTTGAACTGCGAAGAAACTTAGAATTCCCGAACCAGCTCCAACGTCTATAACGACCTAAAACAAAAATATCTCTCAAAAACAAGTGCAGCTCGGAATGTTTAAAATTTCGACGGAAGACGTTTCTGACGACTTTCCAGGTATGATAATATTTGTTCAGGAAACTGTTCGCTAAAATAAACACTTCAAAAATCAGGAAACACAAGAGACAAAAACACTGACTTTATTGTGAAAGTCGGGTAAGTTGTTGAGCATGGCTCGTTGGTATGTTGAGGTCCTGATGAAATCTTGCATCATGTTCTGCTGCTGACTGAGGTACCCGTAGAACTGGAAATATTGCACAGCAGACGACTGCTCTGTTCTCGCATCGAACACGTTGTCGTCTTTCATTTCGTTGTCTTCTCCTCCATCTGAACTCTTGTTGGGTACATCGCCTTTATTTGAAACAGTCGATATAGCACCTAAAAAAAATTACTTATTAATTTTGATTATGATACAAGATAACGGTATTAGCCGGTTGTTTTGTTCTTAGTGCAATGATCTGACTACGGTTAAACTGCGCAAAATATTTCAAGCAACAAGAAATGTTCTCCCCAAAATGTTCGCATTATTCAGAAACACTTTCCACTCTTCTTGGGTCGAAATTAGGGGATGACACTTGCGCTACAAAAAGGTGACATGGCCCAGATCCGATTGAAGACACATCCAAAAAACAACACCAGATCACCCATACAAGATACAACTGGTAGTAATTTACGGCAGCCATTTACAGTCGATCAACGCCGAACTTTTTTCTAATATGGTTTGAGTGACACGACAGATTAAACATTGAAGTCGTGAATTTTCCAGTCGACCAATTAAGAAAAGAATTCGTAAATTGATGAACAAAACTCAAACTGACATATTCAGTTAAATTTGTGCGAGAAAACAGTGAAATTTAAAAAAAAAACCGACTGTGTCATTCTGACCAGAATTCGTATACGGTCTACTTAGCAGAAAACAATTCGATCTAACCAAGAAATCAACCTGCTAGCCACAGGCAACAAAGTAATTCAGGAACGGTTATCTTGTTGCCGAGCAACCTCTGAGATGCTCAATTTTAATCCTCCTATCGGTTAGAAAACATTTTGTAGCGACGCCATTTTTAATTCAACTTTCTAAAAACTCTGATTTTTAAATTTAGCCCTTATCCTATTGTTATTTTTCACCAAAACACTAACCCACAATGGGCGAACAAACCAGGCTTTTAACGGTTATCACGTATTTAAGGTTTTCCAAGATCTGTGTATGGGGTTGCCAAGCCAATATAAGCCAATGTGGGAGACATTTTGGAAGCGGCCTGAAAACGGTAACTTTCAAACAGATTGATGTCCCTGAACCACATTTACACTTGCTCCGAACGTAGCGACGTTTGAAAGCACGGTAGCTAAAGTTTCAGGTCTAAAGCCAATGGTTATATGACCTTAGGACATTAGTTTCCAGTTTGTGTATGGCAGTTCAACGCCTGCAACAAAATCCAGCTGCAATGACAAATCTGCAATGAGATGAGAGTAACAGTTTTTGCAACGCCGAAGGAAAACTTTTGATTGGGCCATACTAATCATTATATAAACACATCGACAAAAAGTATATAATTTAATGGTATTAATTTACGTTTAGTTTAGTAGTCATTAAATGAAGTAGAATGATTATATTTCACTTCTTTTAATTAGCCCCGGCCCTTGTTCCATCTTTGGCCTTTTTCCGTGGGGAAGAGAAATGTCATCCCGTGACTGAAGGGCAATTCGAACGACCTTTGTATTAAAGGCCGCGCGTTATACCCACGGTTGCTTACTAGATTTTACTCGCTGCTGCTTAGCTTCCAATCTCACGCCCAAACGAATCCAATGAGTGGTAAAAAAAATTTGCTGTCAGAACATTCCGGGTAACTTCCACAGCCACAGCAAATCTGACCATTTCTGTTTACCCGGGTCGAGATCCCGCTCAAAAACCGCTCAAGATTTGAGCGGTTTGAGCGGTTTTCCAGCAAGATTTGAGCGGTTTGAGCGGTTTGTGCGGTTTTTTTGGAAAAACCACTCAAATCGCTCAAATCTTGCTTAAAAAACCGCTCAAAAACCGCTCAAAAACCGCTCATTTCTTGCGGTGATTTTTGAACGGTTTTTCAAGCAATATTTGAGCGGTTTTTGAGCGGTTTTCGAGCGGTCTTCCCGGGTCGAGGTCCCAGACTCAACGTTTCTCTAGAGTTTCCCCCCCCCCCCCAACGTACCCCCCCCCCCTCAACGTACCCCCCAACCCACGACGTAACCCCCTCACGTTTAACCATCCCCCCACGAAACCCCCAACCACCACGTGCCTCCTCTCTCTCTAGTTAGGGGACATCTAACTCTAGTAAGGGACATCAACTCTAGTAAGAGGTGAGGGGGGACATCAACTCTAGTAAGAGGTGGGGGGGTTGGTGTGCGATCTTATAATCGATTATTTTTGTTATTTTGTTGAGACTGACAATAAAAATCCTGACAGTATATTTGTTGTGCATGTCTAAAACATTCAACATATTCAGTAGAACAAATACAGCGAATATTATGCTTCCAGCAAGTCCGGATAGACTAATGGATAAGGCGTCTGACTTCGAATCAGAAGATTGAGGGTTCGAATCCCTCTGTGGTCGACTTTTTATTATTAAATCTTGCGCGGTTTTTGAGCGGTTTTTTTGGATAAACCGCTCAAAACCGTTCAAATCTTGCGCGGTTTTTGAGCGGTTTTTTTAGATAAACCGTTCAAAAACCGCTCAAACCGCTCATTTTGAAGCAAGATTTTGAGCGTAATTGTCTAAAAAAACCGCTCAAACCGCTCAAATCTTGCTTCAAATTAGTTGAAAAATCTCGACTCGGGTACTAGAGAACGTATATTCCACGATTATTTAACTTTTACTTCCGTATTTACAAAGAAAAGAAGGCGTATGCATCTGCACTGCACGTAGGCTTTTTTTCACGCAGAACTTTTTTATACCATTTTGATTAAAGGTTGATGCCAGAAAACACTTACCAGCTCTCAGTCCTTTGAGAATTCTGTGGAAGCTCTCGGTGTCTTTTTCAGACGCAAATTTTAACTTCACGGCAGCATTGTTCAAGTTCAGCACCACAGCCAATCGCCCTGCTCTGCAGTACTCTCCTTTTGTCGTAACAGTAAACTGATAAGCAACTTGCCCCTGCGAGGAAAGCACAAAATTAACACTTTCATCGCATATTTTCAACTCGACTTTAAATTGCCGCGCATCTGATGCATCAGATTCACCATAGTCATTCAACTGGACGAGCTGAACTTTTTCATAAGAGGTCATAACAAATCTAAAACTTACTTATATTTAGGACCACAGCAGTTCAATCATTCAATTGCTTTCATAAGTATATTTTAGCATTCTAAAAAGTATGTTAGTGTTCAATTTCAATTCTACTCAGAATAAGTACTCAGTGCAAGTTAGCCCGAAATATAATGTATATCTCCGATTTTTAGAGTATTAAGTATAGTTCATCAGCTAGTGTATTTTTCAAAGTACGATAGTTAACTCTTTCCAGGTCCGAAAATTTTTCCTTGGTTTCCTACAAGACCAAGCTCTGCGGGAAGAGGCACTCCTAGCTCTTCAAGTTCTGGCTTGATTTCTTGAATGACATAGTTGTAAAGCCTTTCGCGGTAGGCTGCTTTGTACATGATGATCTCCACGATCCTCACCGCTGTTGCAAAATCGTTCAAACGGCGAGCAGCCCTTAAGGCTGCGATGCATATTCTCGGCTCTGGGACACAGTCGTACCGAATAAGATTGTTAAGCCCCATTCTCAATTCCCATTCGTCGATATTTTCTTTGTTGAAATACTGTTCCCAACGATCGTCGAATTCGGGATCCTGTTCGGGATGCGAGTTAGAGCCAAACCGAAGAGATGATTTTGCAATTGGTGCCGCTTTTGTGAGTTGTAAAGGCCGAAAGGCACAAGCCCTGGCAGTTTGTCTAACCAGTACGCCCAGCATTTCTGAAAGCAAAAAAAAACTAAGGAACAATTTGAAAAACTGGCATGACAAATATGAAATAATCGCAGTACGACTGAATACCGTTGAAAAATCGAACGTATTAATAGCAAAAAGATAATAATAACAAAATGCAAGAGTCAGCAATGCTATTTTCATTTGATAAATTACAATAACACGATATTATGGCAACAAACGTTCAGTTACGAAAAAAATATATTAAAATGTTAATTCGAACGTTTTCGGAATTATGTTCATCGCCAAGTTAATAGAAGTGACATGAAACGATTACAGCCGTTGAAACATCAAGAGTGACAATTGCAGTGTTCTAAGCAAAACAATAATAATAATAATTATCACAAAGGATTTAGAACTAATCCAAGGGTTCGCATAAAACCCAGTGATTGGGAGGTTCAACGTTCGTGTTTCAGTTGTTAAAGTTAAGTTTCTTCAAATCTCTACAGTTGTTGCAGCCACATAATATCCGCCAAGTGCATGAATCTGCTTCGTTGTAGCGGGTTTTGAAGAACTTCGTATAAACTTCCAGCAGTTTAATTTTGCATCCTGGATCAAGATTATGTCAAATTTGAAGTAATCGTTAAAAAGATTGGCCAGACGGCAAGCTCGAAACCAGTAATCTGATTCACACTTCTTCAGACGTATTTGTTGGCAGGCAAAATAACGTGTTGCTTGTGTTCATCGAGTACCGATGTCTGTGATGGTTACTTGACTACGCCAGTCTATGTCAACTTTTCCGGTTAGTATTTTGGCAAACAAGAGAATAACATGAAGTTCTTGATATAAGGAGATTGGAAGGATATCGAGTTTCACGAGCTTATCCTTATAGGATATGTTGTTTGTGATGAAGATCCATGATACTGTGTAACAGTCGCCTACTTCAGTCACATATGAGGCTTAAGCAAAATAGGCCCTATAACCATTGGCTCAATGGTTATAGGGACACTATCTCTTGTGTTTTTCTACCTCAAGAACGGTCGGAGCCGATTCGGTTCGCTTGCGACATGAGACTAGAACCCGTTACAGCTTAAAGGCTACTACCAAAATATCCCCCACTCTAGAAAATAAGAACGTCCCCATACTTAGGTCTCGAAATACCCGAAATACGCGAACGCCGTTAAAAACAGGGTCGGAACAATCCGTTAAGTTACTTTTTATTGGACAGTGGAACCTTGATCCATTTCAGATGGATCAACCTAAAACTCGCCTTATCTCAACATAACAATCATAAAACACACTCGAGAAAATTAAATTAGAGACTCACATTTTGATGCACTCGAGTACAAGGAGTAATTAAATTGGTAAGCAACTCGAGAATTAGATAAAATAACTAGATAAGTTTAATACTAATCAGTTTTGATAACAGAAGTAAACTCTGGCTCTAGAATTGGAGTTTTTGTGTGAACCATTGGGACACTCAAGCTGTCCACCTTTCCATTGAAGGCTCACTCTAGTTCGTTTCAAATAGTTGTTCTCTCTTCTTTTTATTATCTCTCCTCCTATTCCGGGATAAAACAGCTCTACTCGTGTATTATTTTGTATCGGGAAATTGCGAATAGCTTTTTCCTGCTCTTTTCTTGAGTATTTTCCCGCAATTGAGTATTTTCCCGCAAGTTTCTTGAGTATTTTCCCGCAAGTTCTGTCTCAAGTAACAGTCGCCTACTTTAGTCACATATGAGGCTTAAGAAAAATAGGCCCTATAACCATTGGCTCAAGAGTCAGGGACACTATCTCTTGTGTTTTTCTACCTCAAGAACGGTCGGAGCCAATTCGGTTCGCTTGCGACATGAGACTGGAACCCGTTAAAGCCTAAAGGCCACTACCAAAATACCCCCCCCTCTAAAAATAAGAACGTCCCCATACTTAGGTCTCGAAATACCCAAAATACATGAACGCCGTTAAAAACCGGGTCGGAACAATCCGCTTAGTTACTTTTTATTGGACAGTGGAACTTTGATCCATTTCAGATGGATCAACCTATAACTCGCCTTATCTCAACATAACTATCATAAAATACACTCGAGAAATTTAAATTGAGAACTCACATGTCGATGCACTTGAGTATGAGGAGTAAGTAAAAGATGAGCAGCTTGAGAATTAAATAATATAACTAAATAAGTTTGATGCTAATTAGTTTTAACAACAGAAGTAAGTTCTGTCTCAAGAATCAAAGTCTCTGAATGAACCATTGGGACACTCGAGTTGTCCACTCTTCCATCGAATGTTCACTCCTTTCCGTTCGAATAGTCGTCCTTTCTCAAGTCTGTATTCTATTTTCCTGTTTTCAGGAACAGACAGCTCTACTCGTATCGAGAAATTGCGAATAGCAATTTCCTGCCTTTTTCTTGAGTAGTTTCCCGCAATTGTTAATTCGGTCGTTCTGATCTTTGACTTTTGCGTTTTCAGTTGGTTCGAGAAAACTGAGCATGACAGGCTCCATTCGAAATTTTTAAAATTAAAACTTCACTCCAAAATTACGTGTTTCTCAAGGTCAAACCTCCAGACATGACCGACTGGCACATACTCCCCGGACTCGAGATCGATGTCCTCATCGTGTGTTGTCATCCGCCAGTGAGTCCCAGAGAACCGAGTGTTGCTCAAGATACAGTGCCAGTGGTCATTTACAGAAGTTTGCATCGGACTTAAGTTTATCTACCTTCCAAAATTCACAACCATATAAAATTTCCACACTATCGCTAAACAGCAATCAAAATCTGCATACACCTGCACCCATGAATTCCCGCTTTTTAAGCTGGTAATTTTAAAATTTCTTTTGTCCTATTCAGTCAGGAAATTGTCATGCATCCATTTGACTCATATAATAGATCTATCATATTAATAACGATATTTTATTCATCTAAAATTTCTTTTTTAGTGAACCCAGATTTCATTCAAGTTCACTCTCAAGCCCCCTCCCTCTCAAGACTCAAGACTCTAGAATTTCCTTTCGAGCCACTGGCTCACCTCGTGTTCTTCGCCTTCGAGGTACCCGATACCGGTGTTCTTGGCACTGTAATTTGTTCCAACAGTGCCTCTTCGTCATCGGAGCTGATCACAATGTCCTCCCAGGCCTTCAACTGTTCATAGGATCGCATCCACTCCCTCTGCTCTTGCAACCTCTTCGATTGATTTGGTAGGCTCTTCACCTTCGACTCTCGGTTCAAACAGAAGGAGTTGTGAAGACTCATGCTTACATTCCTCGCCAGGTCCTCCTCCAGTATCGTTTCCCTCGCTCTAGATTTGTCTCTGGATACTCTGCCCATTCTTTTCCACCCCGCCGCGATCGCATTTCGATGGGTTAGCAGAGGTCTCTTAAAGGCATCTGGTCCTATTTCAGCTTGGAATTGTCGATATTCCTTTTGATGTTTCCTCATGTGGTCCTTCGTCACTACATACAACCAGGATGTCAACGTCGCACGAAACCAAGGAAAGAATCTCAGGCGGCTCCATATATGTCTGACTTCCACTGGTATGGCGAATACCTTGCACGCCGTCTCAAACAACTCTAGCCTCCTGCTGTAATCTATAGCATGAATCGACTCAGCTGTTGGCTTTCTCGATTCTCTATACTTCGCTATATTTTCCTCAATCCATCGCAGAGCCAGCATCGTGCTCACCACCAAGATGGTCACCTTTTGTCGATGCTCCGGTAGTCCCAGTGACTTAATTTCTTCTACGTCCCAGATCAGACAGAGATTGGCGCGGTCTGAATACCACACTGTCTGCGCCAGACAGTGTGGTATGGACAATCCCCCTGTGTGAGGTCGATGCTTCTAAGATTGCGTTCTCCCGAAGCTTCTAGGAGAGGCTCAAGTTCCATCATTTTCTCGTGTATCACGTCGACTTCTTCCGAGCTTGGAGCACCTACTGCGGGTTTCCCCACCACATTTTGCCTCCCGTGATCACTTGTATTTTCGCTCTCCAAGCCTAGGAGTCCTTCACCCCAGATTTCACTCAAGTCGTCTCTTTGTTCCTTTGGTACTGCTCCCCGGATCTTCCTCAATAGCTTGTGTGAATGATGTGACATCAGAGCTAGTCTCACGCATTTGGGCACTGAGAAGGCTTTGTCTATCAATACCCTCTGGCTGGACACCTCCACCATCGCCATGTGTAGTGGATAGTGGCTTCCACATAGGTTAGCCAGCACTGACCCCACTAAGGATTTCGCATTTAGAGGCAATCCATACGCTTCGCTCATGGGAAATCCCATCTCCGCCTCGAGCCCAATCTTCCAACTCTTGATGTGCTTCTGGTTCACTTGTAACACTCCGGGCCATGATTCCACGCTCAACGCGGTCACCAGGTGGTGTTCTGACTCTAGCCTCTCCAGTGACTGGAGACTGCACATTCTTGAGAAAAATCCCAAGGCAGTCGCTAGATTCACGGTGGTACTCGCGTAACATTCAGCCACTATCTGTATCTCGCTCTTCTCCCTTTCGGTGATATCCTCAAACCAGGTGATGAGGTCCTCTTTCTGGAAAGACTGTATCCTGACGCATGATCGTCCATCATAAGTATGCTCGCCGTTGCCACATGTCGAATCAAGACAACTGCCCTGCTCCATCCTCTTCACCGACCCTGTTCCACTCGTCACCTCACTTGACTCTTTCATCTGAGGCAGGATCAGCCTGTGTATTATACTCAAGGTCGCCAAGTCCTCATCCTCTGTCAGTGCCAATCTCACTCTCTCAGTGACCTCCTCAATCAGACTCGCGTGGGGATGTGGACACCAAGAGGGTCTGAGTAATTTCCATACCACTCCCAGATTCGTGGTCAACACGCCATTCCCGTTACCCATTTTTAGCTCCACTCTTTTACTTGAGCGTGGCACACTTATCACTTCCGGCGTCCTCTCAAGGACCAGACCCAGGCTAGGTCTCTCTCTCTCCACAGTGTCTATCTCCATTATCTTCTCTGTCCAGAACTTCAGCAGCTCCGCCACTTCATAGTTTCTGTGGGCACCTCCAGCTTCCGGGTCCAAGAAGGGGTTGTACGCCATTCCCATTACTCCAGAAACATATTGGTACTCTCCCTTTCTGTTGAGTTTCAAGTACTCCCCTGACGAAGCCAGGTTGCGGTGAACGTCGTGTTTCTCTTCGAACTTCTTGTTGTAGAACCTTCGTATCTCATCCAACTTCCTATGGTTCTCCAGAGATTGCCTAGAACCATCCTCCTTCTCTATCCCAGTGCTCTGGTACACATTCAAGATGCCTGTGGAGACTCTCCTTTCCAGCGTCTTGCTTCCAACTGCTCTCTGATGACATGCTAGGATGGTACTGTCAGTCATCATCGACATCGTCCACCTCAAGAAACAGGTTGCATCTTTCCTTCTTGCCAGACTCAAGCCTGAGTTGTCCCTGGCGACGTGCTGCATCAGCATTCGATATATCTCTAGATTTCTGCCTCCCAACTTCAACTTATCGTACGAAGTCAGTGTCTCCAGCTCTATCCCCAACAGGCTCCACGCGAACATCAGTTGTCCTGCAGTCCTGATAAAGGGATTCGCCATCAGCGGCGGTGCCGATGAGGGTGTCCTCATAGCCTCTTCAAAATGATCCTTCAATAAGTTCTGCCAGGATCTCTTCAGCTGGTTTGCCAATTCTATCTTGTTAACCTCAGCCTTCGGCTGGGTGGCCCAACTGTGTCGTTTGCGGGCCACTCCACTGTTCAATTTCTTCAAACAGTCTTCCATCTCCTTCAATGTCTCGAGGGCTATCCACCACGGTCGGGAGGTGTTTCTGGTTTTATTTTTCTCAAGAGGATCACTGGTCACTTGTTTCCCAACAGCCTGATGTTCACTTGAGACCCATTCTTTGCCAACATCTACTTCCCAGGTCTGCCCGCTCGTCGAATCTCGCTTCATTTTTATTCTCTGAGGTTTGAAATTCTCCTCTGTCACTGAACTAGTGGGATCTTCCATTTCTTTTTCTATGTCGAGCAGTTTCCTCGGTTCATAGCTACTCTTGTAGGCTGCCGTCTTCCATCGCGCCAGAACCATGGGGGCCGTTTCTCTCAAGTCTTTTTCCGAGACCGCATCAGCTGAAGGACTGCCCAATCACTCCACGTCTCTCTTCCTCTTGCGAGATCTCACGTCTTTGTTTGGGGGCGTCGTCGTTATCATCACTGATTCAACTTCCTTTTCTCCAACCAACTCTTGCCTCCCCCCTGCTCGAGCCTTAAGGATATTAGTACTTTTAATCATATTACTAGTTCCTACCTTATCCCCCCTTGTACATTTAATTATTTTACTGTCAGTTTTCTGTTTCGGAGTAGAGCTGTCTTTACATTTGTCTCCTCTGGTCTTTCTTGATTTCCTCAACTCGACCATCTTGTTCAGCAGTTCTACTCTGGCTTTCTCCTCTAAACCCGTCCCCATCAGGACAGGCTCACCAAACTTCACCACCGTGTCCCACAGTTCCTCTTTGAAATTATCCAACGTGGTGTCTTCATCCACTTCTCGATTGAAATCGCTCAAGAACTTTTGCCATGCATCTCTGTCCAGAGTGCCCAGGAAGGCGTCTCTGTTTCCCTCGAAGGTATTCTTTTCCCTTCTCTCCGCACTCAAGAAGATCATTCCCATGTTGGGATTCTCGCTCGTCAATGACATCTCTGGGTACTTGCGGGGGGACGAGGTAAAAGGTGGTGTGGGGGTATCTGCCCAGTTTTCTTCACTCAGATCCTTCAACAGTTCCTGCGCAGTGAACTCCTCTTCCGTTGGCTTCTGCTCCGGCGTGTTTCCCACCTCCATATCCTCTCCTGCCTCACTGAGAGTTTCATCCATGCTCTCATCTCCCGACTCTGCTTCTCTTCTCTCAAAAATCCTCTTGAATCGATCTCCCACGGTGCCACTCTTTTTATCCCCAGGGGTGTCTACTGAAAGGGGTGATGGTGTCGTTGGACTCGTCCCCTTGTGTTCTGTCAGTGCCACGTACAATGGACCTGCTGCATCCAGCTTCTTTCCTTCCCTATCCCGTTCCACCTGCTCTAGTCCGTAAGGTGCCCGGTATCTCCTTGTGGCAAACAGCATCTCGTCTGCTTTCAGTGCGATATGCCCTTCCTCGACTATCATCCTGCCGTCGTCCCATGCCGGCAACTGGTTCTCTAGACTTGCCCGCTTAAGTATTCTCAAGGCATCTCGCACTTCGATTTTCGGGGGCATCGACCCCCTCATCTTCTTGGCTTGAGTCGTCCATGAGTTTATCTTCACATCGCTGGTATGGAAATAAATCGCTGCAGTGTAGCCGATGAAGAGCGGGTCCCAGCCGTCGGTAAACTCCTTCTGCCGTTCTTCGATTGTGGTTCTCGCGTAAGGGGACGGGACAACCAGGGAACTGTTCATCCCTAGGGTCATTCTCCTCACTATGGGGAACTCGGGAATGGTCGTTGGTAGGGCTTCTCTCTCCAATATCGCCTCTAGCTCCTTTTTCACTAACTCGAAACTTTTCGTCCATGCAGGAATTCTCAAGATTTCTTGTCCATTGGCTGCCAAGGGATTCAAGTTCCAGAACTTGGGGTAAGTTTCGATGGGGCCCTCGCGCTTGCCTCCCATCCGGCATTGCAGTTGTCCTCGGAAACTGTACACGATCAACTCCGGATCCTTCACCTTTCCGAAGAGCACCGTGTTGCTCATTTGTGCCCTTAGCACCTCTTGCTGGCACCAGTTCAGTGTCGTTCCATCTAGTACGCTTATGAGGCTCACGTGTGTTACGGAGTGTCAATAAGCTGTCACCAGAGGATCTGGAAACGCGAACGTGACGGCTGGTCCATAGATACAAGTCACGACCTCCCCTAGCCCCCGGATGATCCCCATGGGATCCGATCTCATAGCCAGGCATAGGTCCGTTAATAGGGGCATGCCTCCATTCACTCTTCTCCACTCCTCTCTTGTCTTCGGGCTCTTTTCTTCACCAGTCAGGTACCTGTTCTGCATCAGTAGATACTGCACTAGCAGCGTCCTTAGCCCGGCCGCACACTTGTACGAGTAGGTCTCAATACTCGAGTGTGTTCTTCCCATCGACAGGGGCTCCCCATACCTCATTAATCGGTGGAATGACGCCAGTTCACCGTGGGTCAGAAGCACTAACGTCAAATACCCGTCTATTCTGAGGGCGTCCACGCCACGACTGAACATGTATGCTGGGCCCATATTAAACAAGTATCTCGGGTAGACAAGGTACAGCGCCAGCAACAGGCTGATAGGCATATTCAATACCTCCTGTATGAACGCTTTGAAGATCGTCTCCTTCGCGCTGTACACTTCGGTCAGGAACTCTTTTCCCCAACAAGGACTCAAGAACTCGAGAATCTCATGATCCCTCCTCGTCTTTAGCTCACCCCACGCGTGCTCCCTCCAGAACCCTCCAATTGTGACCTCATTGGCTGCTGTGACGAACCTGCCAACCGTCATCTCCCTCTCCTCAGCTTTTCCCAGTTGCTCCTCAAGAAATCCCAGATCTGCTTCACCAGAAGCGGCGCATCCTCTCTTGTTTTCCCTGTGGCGTTTTCCAATCTTGGTGTTAAGAAGGGCCATTTGCCTCCCTCTTGTGCCAACCGATGCACCATCGACTCCAGTTGCTTCTCCGATGCGGCCACGTTCTTCCTTTCGTTGTTTGGCCCTCTAGATCTGCTGGTCGAGCTTGTGATGGTCAACTCCATGTCCCGGAACCACAGACTAGCCGTCAGGTGAACTACCACTGGATGATCGTCCCTAATGATCGGGCTGAGCTTAAGTTGCCTAGCGAAGTTAGATATCTCTAATAAGAGGACCTCGTCTAACACGATGAGGATGTCGGCTAACTCGTAAAAGCCTCTCAACGCATGGGAGACATCCGCCCATGCCGCCGCGAGTTCTGATTTGCGCAGTCTCAAGTTCGTCGGTTCCAATTCTCGGTTGGGAGCTGCCATCAGGACACGCCACCCATTCCCCTCTGCGATCAAGATCAAGATCGCGTACACGAATTGCAGAGCAAGCGGCATGCTCGAGTATCCGGGGGATATTGTGAACGACACTTTTGTCTTGGAGCCGAATCTTGAGGCAACATTCTCTTGTACTTCATTTATGGCCGCGAATAAAGTCTGGATGGCCTCCCAAATCCTCTTTGGCGTAGGTTCACCACCCTTGAGCTGCTCTAGAAATCCCGTTGCGTGCAGATGATCGTTCATCCCTGCAAACAGCAGTAACTCTGGTTCGCAGGTCATTTCTGACTTCATTGCCACCACCAGGGTCAACATCTGGTTTAGCTCCGCTCCCGGCAGGGCATATATCAGGGTCTCTGGCCAAAACAACTTGGGAGACGTTCCTTCAAAATCTGATCCTGCCACGATAACCACCCTTGCTGCAGCCGGGTCTGCCCTGTCGTAAACTGCTAAGGTTTTGGCCAATTGCGCCTGCCCGCAGGGTTTCCCATATCGGGGATCATTGGCTAATTTTGCGCCTTCATATGCGGCGTCTGGTAACTCCATCTCTCTCGGGTTCATCAGTTTGTCTACCACTCTCAATTGTGCTGGAGTGGCCACTCTAATCCTGGCAATGCTGGTTCGGTGTTTGGGAGGCTCCACCACCAGTCCCGGGCTCCCCAAAGACTTGAGAGGTCTGTAATTAATTGGCCCCATCACCGACTTTGTGGGAATTCCAGTCAGGTCCGCCGTCTCTGTCAACTTCGCTCTCGAGAAACGTGTTTCATGAGCCTTCAACCAGTCCACGCACCGGTGTCTCCCCAAGTCTTCGTGTGATACCTGCTCAAGACCCAAAGTTCTCGCTAGCTCCTGCCTACATTCTAGATCCTCCAGATCCAGTTCCTTGACCTTCTCTTCATATTTCTGTCTAATGGTCTCCAGTGGCTTCTCTGACCTCTTTTTCTCCGCAACCACCACTGAGGACACTATCGACCCCTGAGGAGTTGCTGATGCCGCTTCATCAGCTTCCATGGGCGAGGTGCTCGGTAACTTGGTCCGGCTGTTCCTCGAACTGTCTCTAGAATCGGCTCTCTCGCCCAAGCGACTGGATAAAGATCTCGGGTTGAAGAAGGGTGGGTTTGGAGGTGGTCCGAACGTGACCTGTGCTGTCTCCAGCAGTTTAGCCTCTAGCGCGCATATATGTCTCTGGAAGACGTTGTTCAACCACTCCACCCCTCTGGGCCTATCAAAGTGAATGCCATCCGCAGATGCATCGTCAGGGAAAGAGGATAGCTCCATTTGCTCAGCCACGTCCAGTAGCCTAAGGGGAAGGACACTCCTTTGATGTATCTTCCTGACTGTTTCATTCAGGCCTCGCACTTTTGTGTTCATCTCTACTGCATGTTGGTCCGCTCCCATGTTGTAGGGAACAGTACATACCGTGAGAATGGCCGGATCCATTTGGATCCGCATTTCCTCGAGAATGCAGCTCATCTTTTCGTGCAGCCTTGTCACCTTCCTTGCTTCCCCCCTGGACACGTCATTCGTCCCGACCATCAGGGTGACCGTGTATACACTCACCATCCCTAGCATCTCAAGTGTCGCTAACATCTGCGGCGTTGCGGCTCCGGCGAAGCTCAAGATTCCCGTTTGCCAATGGGACTGGATCCGGGTCAGCACCCGCAGCAAGCTGTCCCCAATGATCAAGTGAACCACGCCTTCAGGTACTCGCGGATACGTGAAGTATTCCACCCAAGTCGCGTCGTGGAAGCAATCTCTCCTCTCCCTCTGCGCCGCGCTCCAGTCTATCCGATTGTGCTTGCGATATCTCCCTTCCGTATTCTTCTTGTAGCTCGAGATCACCACACTCCTGACAGGTTGCTCCCCCCAAGTCGAGGGTAAGTCCGCTCTTGCCGGACTCTCGCGATTCCTCAGCTGTAGCCTCTCGTGCAACTCTTTCAATCGTGAC
>NC_087068.1:13378480-13438341 GCF_963678635.1 Symsagittifera roscoffensis
AAGCGTTTTTCGCTTCTACCAATTCTTGTCTATTGCGGTTTAATTTTTCCCGCAGACTTTCTCTCTCGACGTGGAGTTCCCTTTCTAGTTCACTTCTTCTTATTGACATCTGTTCATTCTGTTCTCCTATGCTGCCCACTATGTTGGTCAAGGCTTCTTCAATTGATGCCCCGTTATCTACTAGTGGCGCCACAAGTGGCGGTGTCACCCTGTCGATCCCAGGTACCTTGGTGCTGGTCAAGATTTGGGCTTTTATTCTCTGCCTAGACGTCTTTTCATTATCCACCTCTGGGTCCGCCGCTGCGTTGCTTAGCCCTATGTTTCTATTCTGCCCAGTTCGCATTTCGAAATTCGTCATACTTACAAAACCTCTTGACTGGTCTGATGTGTTTGTGTCTTTGCTTATTTTACTCACTACACTAAATTGGTCCATGGTTCCAGTCTCTCTGTCGGTGTATGCCTCATTCTCCTGAGTCGAACTATTGAGGCTGACCCGAGATCCAAAGTCAACATTCTCGTCATCGTCCTCTTCTTCTTCCTGGGATTCACCTTCATCGCCTGTACCCGCTTCAAAGGTAAATGGAAAGATGTTTCCAACAGTGTTCTTCACTGGCCTGATGTGTACTACCTTTTGGTGGGGTGTAAGGGCCTTCCAAAATTTTTTTTATAAAACGTGAAGAATCTACCTTCCCGAATTGAAGAATTTGCTAAAAACGCTTACTTTATCGAACAATTGATGTTTTTATTAAAAAGCTCAGCTGATTTCTGATCTAATGGTACCAAGATCAACTGAAACTGTATAGTAGTTCTAAAGTTAGTAACCAAAACATCTTTTTTCTAAAGTCAAAAAATTTCTCTCTCATAGGTTCCGCCTAACTTTTTTCGCAATTCTGTTCTATTCGACCTAAAAATAACTGATCTGAGCTCAGAAGGCCTATAATCTTCTAGTTCAATGCAAAAACCCTTATTAAAACGCTCTAGCTGAAAAAATTTGCAAAAAAAACTATGCTACCCCTCCGGATTGATGAATCCACTAAATCAAACACGTTAACTTCGATTTCTCTGTAACCCGGAAGGTTATCGGCAAACGGGTTTTTAAAATTGTCGATTCTTTAGTGGACGTTGTTTTACTGTTCTAATTCGAAAATTTCAATAAAAAATTTTCTTATTTTATAGTGGTCCGTATTTTCAAAAATCACGAGAATTCGGTTTTTGGTACCAAAATAGTTCCTACCACTTCTGAAATATACTCAACCGGTTCTACCTATTATACTAGCAGAGTTAAGATGTAACTCACTAATTAAGCGCTTTTTTCCGTTTCAAAATATATCGATATCTCAAAAAACGCGATTTGTGGGGGATCAAAATATCGCTATTTTGATCCTGAAAACCGGTCCGCTTACCGTGTTTTTCAACGAAAAACGATATAAGAGTATTAATATAGGCTGTATAAGTAAAAATACTAGTAATACTATACCCGTTATGGTTTGTTCAAAATCCGAATTAAAGTGCTTAACTCGGAAGTTCGCAGTTCGGTGAAGGGTCACTACAGTGCAGCACTGTCGAGCTCCCCACAGATTACTATCTTATTTTTTGTACCAAAAGGGATACAAAACTTGTTAACGATACCCAAAAGTCGACTGTTGTTGTCGTTGAGCCCCTTCTTGTTGCTCCTTGTACTGCTTGCCGGACCAGTCTTCTCCCAAGACCCTTCCAAATTGAGCGCAAATCAGCTGACCATTCCGGAATGAGCGCAATTTATCATTAACGTGCTTAAATGCTCAAATAACCCTACAGTACAAGCCTCACAAACGCGCCACAAAAATGATCGTAACGATCCTGATTGATATAAATGCCTGTAACAACAATATATCTATCAACAACAAACGGGAGGGTCGGATCACTTCTTGTCTGGGGGGATGATTTCTACTGATTTTCTTAAACTTTTTTTTACTGTTTTTGGTTTTTCGTTTATTTTTTATGTTCTTTGTTTTTCTTGGGCACTATACTACTTTTTGTTTGGTTTTTTTTATGTCTTTAAGTGGTTTTGGTCAGAAAATTCTCAGTGAACAAGGGGACGGCCGATCCCCCCACCCTTCCTGGAACCTGAAGTTTTGGTGTTAACTAGGTTAAAAAGGTATCAAGGGAATCCGGAAGGCTTCCGGGTTTCGAACTACCCTTCCGCGCCGGCGGTTCGGGCCTATTAAGGGCGTTATTATGAGCATCCGCTCGGCGTGGAGTGCTCGTTAACGTTTCTGCCGGTCATGATATTAAAAAAGAATAACACCCAGGAGCGCCATAAAAACATCTACGTAATATTCGGCCGGAAGTACATATCGACGGAAAAAAAGCTAAGCTATATAACGACTGGCCAGCGTCTAAACAGAGCTCTACATGCTTTTCACCGTCTCTACCAAAGCCAGTTCTTTTGGTGGTCTTTTCAACATCGGGTCAAAAAAAAACGTTACTGTTCTCCGGCTTCGACCAGAACGCTCAAATTAACTTACTTACATGCAAAATAGTGAGCTCCACGGCTAGATCTCAGTATTCCCAGACCACGAGGTCACTCCTAAAAACAGGGTTACTACTATTGATTATATTACTATTGTTTTTGTTCAGTAGATAAAAATCATCATCTCCATCGAAGATGGATCAACCCTTTCCCTTAACTCCTAGCTTCTCATCGCCAGAAAATGAATCCAGATGTTAATTAAATTCATTTCAGGGCAGAACAAGGAAGCTAAAAGTTCGTATAAAACAGTTTGAGTTCAAGTCCCAAGACCCCTCCGGATTCCTGAATCCGGGGAAATAACACCCTTGTTTCCTCTCTGGAAGGCTTGTTTCCACCCTTCACCGTTAGTATGAATGGCCTTGCAACGATTGTAGCGACACAATCGTTGCAACTCGGAGCGGTCTCTGCTAATGCTCTGTCGTATTTCTCTAAATCTCGTAGTTTTTCTCACAACTGTCGTGGTTGTTGTTTTCGCAACTTCTATTGTTGTTCTGTTTTTATTTTGGATTTTCACCAAAATGGCCGTTTTTGACAAATTTCGAATTTTTAAAAATTAAGAATTTCCGAATCCTTCAGCCATCACAATTTGTCTAATCGTCTGAATAACACTGTTAATCCTCTAAAACTGCTAATTCGGAAGGTTAGCTGCTAGCCCTCCGTTACTGTGTTTTTTTTTCAATTCTGGTCAAATGTCACAAATATTTTTGCGCTATACTTAATAATATAAGCTATTACTATTACAATTGATATGTAAAAAAAAACACAAGCAAGACTTACAAAAAAAAACAAGAAAAGTCCTTTCATAAAACTCTCCTAACATCAGGATATATCGACCCAAATCCAGAAGCCTTCATGGAATTCAGTCAAATAAAGAAAAAACTGTAAAACTACAACAACTTAAAAGTACTAAAGCTAGAAAGCGTTCACATCTCAAACAACTTATTAAAACTTTTAATGATTATACAATTTTCGGATTTTCCATGACATGGTTCAATGATACAAATGACGGTAAACTATGGACCATAGACAATGACAAACATAAGTTGTTCCGATGTAAGGAATCAAGTAAAAAATTGAAGGGGGGTGGAGGGGTCATGTTACTGGTTCCTAAAAAGTTAAACCCAGAGGTAAAAAATGACTCAAACAACTTGCACAAAAAGTATGATAGCATCTAGATAGAATTTAAAGCCGGACTCAACAAAAATGATAGAATCACTCTATTAGACCTAGCCTACAATAGAAACAACAGAAACAACCATTCACAGTCATTTAATTCAAACCTAATTTTACTAGGAGATTACCATCTCAACTATCACAACGAAGACGACAAACAGTCTTCAGATACAATCTTAATACCATATAATCTGGACGTCACTATCAAATTAACACCTACTCACTCAAAAGCAATAATTGACTATTTTACCACCGACCTAAGCAAAAAAGATCTTACAAATAACTCAATAGTTTTCACGTCACCAATTAGGACCGACAGCCAAGCAACAGCATTTGTAACAGAACTTAAGCGGAACAACAACGTAAGACCAAGCAAATGTAAAATAAATGACAAATCCAATTACTCCGATTACAAACCCAAACAAAAACTATCAGCTATAAGTTGGAGAAGTTTCTATAGCAATAGTAATCCCGAAGTATTGTCGACAGCTTCACATCTTTGACACCCTTAAAGAATGTGCCCCACAGAAGACTTCTTTCAATCGCAACGACAAACCAAAGGTAAACTATGAAGATGATAAACTTATATCCCAACTGTTTAACTTGGAAAAAAGCGAACGCGAAAAATGGATTACAATAAACGACACAAGAAACTCAAAAAATCTTCCAACTTCAGTCCATTACCAGAAATTTTTTCGACAATTTCATAACCAATAACTTACAGATGATGAAACTGCTGAATTACAAGTTCTCAACTCTTGGATGCTTTTTTTGAGATAAGTTCAAAAATCAGGCAATGCCCACCGACTTCTACATGCTACATTCAAAATAATAATAAATTTTTGTTCCGATTCATCACATCAGCTGAACGTAAAAAAAATGCATAGTTTTAATTGTCGAAAGGCACCAGGTCCATCCAAAGTTCCAGCCTGGGCATTGAAGGATGGCTGCAATGAACTAAACACTTATCTGACATTTCTATACAATGAGTTTTTGAAAAACAAGACACATCCTTGCAAGCTCAAGAAAAGCAATTGTCACACCAATATAAAAAAAAGAGGATCGAAAACTACCACAAAATTATAGGCCTATCTCTATAACTGGGGCTCTCTCAAAAATTTTGAAAAATTTTTATATAAACAAATCAACGAATATCTGATATCCAATAAACTACTAAATAATACCCAATTTGGGTTCAGATCATCATATTCAACAATCGACGCTATTCTTTATTGCCTTGAAGCATTCAGAGGAGCAATAGACAACAAGAAAACATTAGCATGAAAAAAAAAACCATTTGATTCTATTGACCATACTTATCTTAATTAGAAAATAAAAGGGTCAAACTTTTCCGAAGAAGCTATAGAAATGATCAATTCATTTATCATCAAAGAAACCAGAAAATAATTGTTAATAACACCGAATCCGATATGATTGCACTTGAGCAGGGTGTCCCACAGAACACTGTCCTAGACCCTCTAATATTCAATCTCTACATTAGCGATCTCAACAAACAAATTGACAAAACATGCAAAATAGTTCAATATGCGGATGATAAATTATTATTCTGTGAAAATAACGAGCCACAAAAAGCTCATAGAGCACTCAAAGCCGATTGCAGTCTGTTGTCAAACTAATTTTAGAACACTCACTTCAGTTGAATTCAAAAAAAGCAGAACTCATTGTTTTCAGCAAAAAACATTCAAGGAAAAAGGCTGAAAAGTATACAATAACTCTAGATGATAAAATAATTTCGAAAAC
Organism: Symsagittifera roscoffensis; assembly: GCF_963678635.1. Lineage (NCBI taxonomy): Eukaryota > Metazoa > Xenacoelomorpha > Acoela > Convolutidae > Symsagittifera > Symsagittifera roscoffensis. The sequence continues at coordinate 13,383,927 of NC_087068.1, forward strand.
CAATGTTAAATACCTAGGAACAGATTTAAATCACTTTCTAACATTCCAAGATGAAATGAAAAAGATTTTCAGGAAAATGGCATGCGGAATAAAAAACACTTCAATCAATCAAAAAGCCATTGCCAGTAAAAACAAGACTCTTGATAATGAATGCACTCATAATTAACAATTTGCATTACCCAGCAACTCTTTTAAGTGGAATATCCGCTAACTTAATGATATCTCTGGAAAAACAGTTAAGCTGGGCAGTGAAAACTTCCTGAGATCGTGCAAAGTACGACTCATCTTCAGACTTGAAGCTAAAACCCAATATATTGCCAGTAACAATGTTCTGGACTATAAAATGTTATGTCACTTTTGGAAAATACAACATCAATTATTGTCAGCCTAAAGTTACATTGAGTATAATAACCACTAAATAGATATGAATTCAAGAAACAAAAAATTATATTTCGGCGACAGATACAATGGGCAATACATAGAAAATTTCTTCGTCAAAAAGTCCGTCATAATCTGGAACAAACTAACAGATGATAAAGTCAACTTTAAAGACATACTAACATACAGAAAATCAAAGATAAAATTCAAGAATTATTATTTAATATTACTTAAAGAAGACCCCTCTGTGGCAATTCAGGGTAAAGTTTCATGGAAAAGCTTTAAGTTTATACAATAACATTTATATATAAATCACCTTGAAGCTCTCAGGCGAAAAAAATTCATCGATAATTGAAATAGGTTTCGTTTTGTTTATCGTAACTATGTGTTTCTACTGATGTTAAATTCTTTTTATGAATTGATAGAAAACATTTGACGTACACTTGTGTTTTGAAATTATTTTCGATGTGCAAATAAAGTGTTCTTTTTTATCAACAATACACATGAAATGAAAAAAAAAAACAAGATCTGATAAGTGATGTGACATACGACCAGAAACGGACAAAACGCAATTTCGTATTCGATTTTTTATCGGAACAAATGACCGAGAGAATTGATGGTCTTTATGGATTAGTGATGCTAATTGAACCATTAGGCACATCGGAAGGAGTTAATATTGACTAACATGCTAATTTTTAAAATCTCGATTTGGACATGAACGATACGTAACCTTTTTATATTTCGCACCAACTGAAACTGCAAAAACAAAACGACAAAATTCTCGACAGACTGCGTGAAACTGATCGAGGTTGAAGAAAGAATCGGATTGTCAGAAACCATTCCGAGTTGTAACGATTGTGCAGTTACAATCGTTACAAAGCAATTCACGAGAACCAGGAAGGGTGTTGGGACGACGGTTCCAGCCTTCCGGAAATAAAAACGTAAGACTTGTTTAAAAGACAAGGAAATTCAAAAAAAGTGTATTATGTATACTCAATTCAAATAATTCCTGTCTTAAACAAGTCTTTCGTTTTTGTTCCAACCTTCCGACTGCTCGCACAGTAGTACGTCAAACGTTGACAATTATTTTGGTGCACTTTTTGTATGGTGAGGTGCCCACTTTTTTGTATGGTGAGGAGCGTATCCTGTAGGGTTATGTTTTTCATTTTTATATGAATAAATCACGGGCAATTTTGTCTTCCAAAGGTTCCAACTCTGATTTTGCTGCTTGTGCAATGAACGCCGCGTGAAATGCCTCTAAGGCTTCTCGCTGTTCCTGCGTTTTTGTGAAGAGTTTTCACCTTTCTTGTGTTACGCAATTCACTTTATGAAAAGAATCCGATGCTAGCTCAACAATTTCTTTCAATGACAATTTTGATAATTCTGCGTGGTTATTTTGTAAAACGCTTTTTTTGTTCCTTCTGTTCCTAGAGAGAGGAATAGTCTGGATACGAGCTTCTTTGTACCTCATTGTAACAAGTGTTGTGACCAACTCCCGGACCTCCTCTTCTCTCTTCGCTCTCGAGCACAATTGTCTCTGGCTGGTTTGTCTCTCAGATCATTAGCTGCTATTGCATTTGCATTTTCCCTTGAGTGTTTCTGGTCTTGGAGTTGGTTCTTCCCTTATTTTTTTGGGTCTTCGAATGATTAAATTTATCAGTCAACGTAGCGTCACTGCTAGGGGCATAGTTTTTGTACTTCAAAGATTGTGTTGATTCGGCTCGCTTTATATTCGTCGATACTGCAAAAACATGCGTGTAATCAGTCCTTAAATTAGATTCTTAAAAAAGAGGGAGAGAAAACATGTTCTATCATACCTTTCCGGTATGTGGCTCGACATATATGCCGTCCAAAATTACACCAGACGTTTTTTAATTTTTCATAAATTATGAAGTTAATATTGCGAGACCAAATTGTGCACTGGATAGGCACACAATTTTTTGTCTGTATGATTCTGGATTTCAGAGACAAGTCTTAAAACATGTTAACATTTTGTTTGAATGATCAAAGAGAATGAAAGAACAAAAGAAGAACAAAAAGAGCGTCCTTGTCGCAGAATCCGCTTACAGCTCACAAAATGCACACTTTGGCCTTGTAATGAAAAAAATTATCGTATGTTTGTAATCAAGCCCCTAAGAGAACCTCTAATCGAAGAGAAACTCCTCTTATTTCTTATTTGTTAGGAACTATACCCCAAAGTTCTTGTTTTCTTTATTTGAAATGAAACCCGGTTTGCTTTGCCCGTTATTTAGAATTAGCACTGAACAATTTGAACAGAACAGTTTGATGACTCGCGGATTACATCAAACTTTTGGATGCCGCAAAATTTTTATTGGCTAAAATAAATTATTTTTTGCAATGTTTCGCCCAGAATTTTTTTGTTAATATGGTGTGAGGGGGATTTTTTTAGTCATGGGGGAGGAAATTCTGAATCACACAAAAATTGGACTCGCCCAGCTACTAGCCCACTACCTAACCCACTACCCAACTTGTCCACTACCTAACTGAGCTCAAACAGTGCAAAAGAAAGAAATGTGAGTAATTTTTAGAAGTAAAAACTAAATGGAAACATAAACTAAAAGGCTCGAAAGAACAAACCCGGATATTTGACTAAAAATTTGACTAGGTCGACCTAATAGTTAACGTTATTTGACATTAAATTTAGTTATTGGTGTATTTGGCAATACTTTATTTTTCGGTGAAGTGAATAGTGAAAAATTTCCAAAAAAAATGACGAAAACTTTTATGATACATATTTTTTCAAAGAAAGTGCTTTAAAAATTTTTTAAAACTTTTTTTTATTAAAATGTTTTTATTCAATGTCTTTGAAAATTTATCACTGTTCCGAGGACCTTAAGGGGCAGTCGGAACATTCCGGGCTTTAAAACGACCAGTCTAAATAACGACCAGTCTGATATAATCTGAAACGACCAGTCTAAATAAGTCATAAGCTGTGTGTGGATCAGATTTGCTCAATGAAGTTTTTCGAAGCGACGTCTGAGATCTTGTTTGACAACAGGGAGATCGAAAGGCAGCTCTTAGTTTGTTTTTCGCTGATAATATGAAAAATCCTCAATACAACAACGAAAAGAGGTCAGCGACTTATAACGCAATCAAAAGGATCTTGCATCTGATTATCTTGTAACTAAAAATCCTCAGTCGCGCAGGGGTTAAAGTCGCGCAAAAGTACGATGTAGATTGCCTTAAAACTCGACTCAAAACGGTTCCGCTAGTTAAAAAGTCCCGAGAGTTGCATGTAAAGTAATGTACTAATGTCCTATATAAACTAAGGTGGCCAGTCAATAAACAGAATGGTCTAAAAGCAGATTGGGTCCAAGAGCAGAAAAACAGAAAACTATCAACTATTATACGCTAATCGGTAAATTAATTATCAGAAATGTCAATTATATCAAAGCAACGAAAAATTTATGTATGATTTCAGTAATTTAATCAAGAATTTTTCAAAACAATTAATCAAAAAGCTCCAGTCAATTCATGCATAATTTATTCTTTTTCTGGGTATTTTTTGACGATTCTAAAAATTGAGACCTTAGAGACCATTATAAACCAATATTAGTCTGTTTTTCTGCCCTTGGACCCATTATGCACTTGGACCATTCTGCATATTGCTCCGCCTCCCTAAACTAAGCTTAGCTTAGGATGATTTAGGAAAGTTAATATTAGAGTTCAAATAAAATGTGCGTTAATTATTTCGCGGGCGTTCAACGGTACCGAAGTACAAACATAGGTGGGAAATTTTCAGAATGATTTAAACGCATTTTCTAACTTTTTCTGAAGCGCGGAAAATTACTGACGCTAATTGACACAGAAAATCACTCCAATGTTGGCGCCAAAATGTCTCCAACTGCAAATTAAACAATTGTTTTGCCGCCAAAATGTCTAAATTGCAATTTTCTCGCTGAAAATCTTAAAGTGGCACTTTAGATTGTAAACGTTTGCCGTTTAGTTATTGATTGCCGCACTTAATATGTTGAAATTTGTTCAAATTTTTGGCACTGTTGAACAAAGTTTTCGTTTTTGGCATTGTTGAACTATTTTTTTTTCGGCACTGTTGTTGTACTTCGATACTGTTGTACTGCCCCATTGTTTCTAACTAAAAGTGTAACAGTCGCCTACTTCGGTCACATATGAGGCTTAAGAGAAATAGGCCCTATAACCATTGGCTCAAGAGTCAGGGACACTAACTCTTGTGTTTTTCTACCTCAAAACGGTCGCAGCCAATTCGGTTCACTTGCGACATGAGACTAGAACCCGTTACAGCTTAAAGGCCACTACCAAAATACCCCCCCCCCCCACTCTAGAAAATAAGAACGTCCCCATACTTAGGTCTCAAAATAACCAAAATACGCGAACGCCGTTAAAAACAGGGTCGGAACAATCCGTTAAGTTACTTTTTATTAGACTGTGGAACTTTCATCCATTTTAGATGGATCAACCTAAAACTCGCCTTACCTCAACAAACTTGTCATAAACTGCACTCGGGAACATTAAATTTGGTACTTACATAGCAGCACACTTGAGAAACAGAGTAATTAAGCTAATTAATTACTCTAGCATGAATATGATCGAATATAACTCAAGAAGTTTTCTAACAATGAGCTCCAATCAAAGGAAATGAGTTTTGACTTGAGATTATAGTTTTTGGGTCTGAACCATTGGGAGACTTCAGTTGTCCACCTTTCCACTAAAGGTTCACTCTGGTTCAGTCGAATTTTGATTCGCTCTTGCAATTGCTATGTCTCCTATATCAGATATGGCGTGCTCTACTCTCGTTTTCTACGACGAAAATTGCGAATAGCAATTTCCCGCTGTTTTTATTCGACAACTTTCCCGCAATTGTATTTCGGTTTATCTGATTTTATATTTGATGTTTTCAGTTGTCGCGAGAAAACTGAGCATGACAGGCTCCATTCGAAATTTTGAAAAATTAAACTCCATTCCAAAACCACGTGTTCCTCAAGGTCAAACTTCCAGATATGACCGACTGGCACAACGCAATAACACTGAACTCGCTCTCTCCGCAGGAGATCGCTAGTAATATTCAAGCTCACAGTCGACCTGTTAAAACATTTAAATTGCATAAAACAACAAGACTGCTCGTATCAGGTCGAAGCCCTGAATGTTCCGACTTCCTTTTAAGGTTTATGGAGCAGTAATAACATTAACAAATTCAATGAAATAAAACAAAATAGAAAAAAAAATTTCTGAAATTTGAAAGTTTTTATAAAAATCATCAATAAGCAGAATGGTCTAAGAGCAGAATGGGTCCAAGAGCAGAAAAACAGAAAGCTATCAACTATTATACGCTAATCGGTAAATTAATTATCAGAAATGTCAATCACGCCATATAAAGTACAAAAGGATAGATTTTGCTCCTTGTAACAAACCAATTATGGCAAATAGGCTTCTTATAAAAAACTTGGAAGGATTTCTAAGATGGATTAAACCTCCGCTTACGCGTTAATAGCGCGAAATATATCGCTCGTTAATTGTCCCAAATTGGCCAGAATGGCAATCTTTAAACCCCCGTAACTTTACGAAAAATGAACACAGGTGAAATATTTTCTCAGATTTGAGCTCAGGACAACCATACCTTTCAAATGATATAGAAAAATTCCGTCAAAAGTGGCTAGTTAAAAAGTCGAAGTTTGTCTGAAAAAAAAACCCACAACGAGCACAAATATTCCGTTAGTTTCGTATCGAAAGTCGGAACAATTAAAACAATCACAACGAAAAGCTCAACATTTATTTGTTCGCTAACTTGCGTTTTTCAAGATTAATAAAATTGAATTTTTTTATAACGGGGTTTTCTCTTTTTTATTATTTAGTTGGCAATTTGTCAAACACAAGTTATTTTTTGGAGATGTTATGTTTTCATTATATGTTTCCTTAATTATCAATAATTTTACTTTTGTTAACACAGTTCCACTTTTTTTTCAAGACCAAATCAAGTTTTTGGCTTTTTTTTTATTTCTTTAATTAATCAGATGGTCCCCATGATATTTTTTTAGGTTTTTGGTTTCTGTAAAAGTTGAGCTATGCCTGCGATTTTGTTGTTTTTATTACACTTTTTGTCTAGTGAAACGTGGAAAACTTTGTTTTTAATTTTGCTGAACTAAATGCAAGTAGCACAAAAAATTGAGACATGTTCGTCAGCCATTGTAAAAAGATAAAAAAGTAATAAAAATTTTAAAAAAATGAAATTTTTTAAAAATTATTTCCAATTTTTTTCCTCACATTTCCAAAGTTTTTGATTTTTTTTAGGTTCAGCTAAAAACTGCAAAATTAACTTCAATTGGGTAAAACTAAATTTTCAAGGCTCAAATTAAGCCTAAATAGGCTAATGTAAGCCCGCTGACTCGCTCGACATTGGAAGACAAATCAAAAGTTTTCATCCGGTTATTCTCGCACGGCGAAAAAGTTTTTGAATTTTTTTGATGTCGTTCAAATCAAAGTCGATAGAGTCTTAAAATGATATATCACTCAAACCAGGCCGATCATTATTTGTGGAAACTGATTTTGCGTGGAAAACTAAAAGCAAAAAAAAACAAAAAAACAACTGAACACCCGAATAAAAAGTTCCTCCTATTTTCAATGGTTGGTTTTAAAAAAAAGAGCCTACAATTTTTTGTTTTATTCTATCAGATAAGTTGGATCAGAGAGTTTTTATCATGTAGATCAGTTTGCAATCTGAATTTCACATCTAATGCCGTATAAGTTTAATTTAATTTTTGATTAAAATTAAAAGAAAAAATATGGACTTGAAACTGATAAAATTCAAGAAACTTATAGTTTATGGCAAGGCATTGCAGCGCAGACCAGGGCACGACAATGCAAGGCCATGCATAAAGTAAGGCAAGACTAGGAAAGTCGAGGCGAGGCGAGGCAAGGCAAGGCAAGGCAAGAAGAGGAAAGACAAGACACTGCAAGGCATGGCAAGGCAAGGCAAGGCAAGGGAAGGCAAGGCAAGGCAAGGCAAGGCAAGACAAGACAAGGCAAGGCAAGGCAAGGCAAGGCAAGGCAAGGCAAGGGAAGTCCAGGCAAGGCAAAACAAAGCAAGGCAAGGCCAATTAGCCAAGGCAATGTACGGCAACACAGGGCAGGACGGAGGCAACACATGGCTGGGCTATCTAGGAACATCAGGGCGCAACAAAGCAAAGCGTAATGTTGGAAACCATGCAGCCAGTTATCCTTCGTCTAGCCAGCTTTTCAACCTTTCAGCCATCGTCTAAGCCTTCCATCTGACCAACAAGACATATACCTAACGACCCATACGTCTTCCCAACCATCGATTTCTCCAGTTTTCGTCAATCTAACCGACTACCCACCCAGCCATTCATACAACCATTCAACCTGCCATCTAGCCAGCCATGCCTTGACCTAGGCCTGATCCTGCTTTCTAGCCAGCCATCCATGCAGCAAAAAAAAGACCCTTCTCACTTTTATCTTTTTTATCAGATAAAATGAATCGAAGAGATATTATTTCGTAGATCAGTTCGCAGTCTGCATTTCACACTTAATGCCTCATAAGTCTGTGCGTCGTAAATTTTTTAAAAAAATTTTCAAGTAAAATAAATGGACTTGAAACTCATGAAATTCAGGAATTTTATAGTTTAGGACAAGGCATCGCAGGATAGAACAGGGCACGCCGAAGCTTGGCTAGGCTAGGCTAGGCTACGCTAGACAGCACAGGGTAAGACAATGCAAGGCCAGGCAAAATAACGTAAGGCAAGACGAGGAAAGGCGAGGCAATGCAAGGCAGGAAAAGTCACTGCAAGGCGTGGCATAGCAAGGCAAGGCAAGGCAAGACAAGACGAGGCCAGACAAGGAAAGATCAGGCAAGTCAAGGCAAGTCATTGCAAGTCAAGGGCAGGCCAGGCAACGCAAAACAAAACAAGGCAAGGCCAATTAGCCAAGACATTATCCGACGATGCGATGCAGGGTAGGACGGTAACGCAACGCAAGTCAGGGCTATTCAGGAAAAACAGGCGCAAAATTTCAGAATTAAAGCCGGATAACTTTGTGCGTGTTAATTACTTTTTGAATGAAATTCAAAAAAGTATATGGACTTGAAACTCATGAAATACAATAAATTTATAGTTTAGGGAAAGGAATTGCTGGGCAAAACAGGGCACGACAATGCAAGGCAAGACTAGGTGAGGCAAGGCAAGGCAAAGCAAGACAAGGCAAGTCCAGACAAGGCAAGCAAGGCTGTTCCTGCGTTTTTGTGAAGAGTTTTCACCTTTCTTGTGTTACGCAATTCACTTTATGAAAAGAATCCGATGCTAGCTCAACAATTTCTTTCAATGACAATTTTGATAATTCTGCGTGGTTATTTTGTAAAACGCTTTTTTTGTTCCTTCTGTTCCTAGAGAGAGGAATAGTCTGGATACGAGCTTCTTTGTACCTCATTGTAACAAGTGTTGTGACCAACTCCCGGACCTCCTCTTCTCTCTTCGCTCTCGAGCACAATTGTCTCTGGCTGGTTTGTCTCTCAGATCATTAGCTGCTATTGCATTTGCATTTTCCCTTGAGTGTTTCTGGTCTTGGAGTTGGTTCTTCCCTTATTTTTTTTGGGTCTTCGAATGATTAAATTTATCAGTCAACGTAGCGTCACTGCTAGGGGCATAGTTTTTGTACTTCAAAGATTGTGTTGATTCGGCTCGCTTTATATTCGTCGATACTGCAAAAACATGCGTGTAATCAGTCCTTAAATTAGATTCTTAAAAAAGAGGGAGAGAAAACATGTTCTATCATACCTTTCCGGTCTGTGGCTCGACATATATGCCGTCCAAAAATACACTAGACGTTTTTTAATTTTTCATAAATTATGAAGTTAATATTGCGAGACCAAATTGTGCACTGGATAGGCACACAATTTTTTGTCTGTATGATTCTGGATTTCAGAGACAAGTCTTAAAACATGTTAACATTTTGCTGGAATGATCAAAGAGAATGAAAGAACAAAAGAAGAACAAAAAGAGCGTCCTTGTCGCAGAATCCGCTTACAGCTCACAAAATGCACACTTTGGCCTTGTAATGAAAAAAATTATCGTATGTTTGTAATCAAGCCCCTAAGAGAACCTCTAATCGAAGAGAAACTCCTCTTATATCTAATTTCTTAGGAACTATACCCCAAAGTTCGTGTTTTCTTTATTTGAAATGAAACCCGGTTTGCTTTGCCCGTTATTTAGAATTAGCACTGAACAATTTGAACAGAACATTTTGATGACTCGCGGATTACATCAAACTTTTGGATGCCGCAAAATTTTTATTGGCTAAAATAAATTATTTTTTGCAATGTTTCGCCCAGAATTTTTTTGTTAATATGGTGTGAGGGGGATTTTTTTAGTCATGGGGGAGGAAATTCTGAATCACACAAAAATTGGACTCGCCCAGCTACTAGCCCACTACCTAACCCACTACCCAACTTGTCCACTACCTAACTGAGCTCAAACAGTGCAAAAGAAAGAAATGTGAGTAATTTTTAGAAGTAAAAACTAAATGGAAACATAAACTAAAAGGCTCGAAAGAACAAACCCGGATATTTGACTAAAAATTTGACTAGGTCGACCTAATAGTTAACGTTATTTGACATTAAATTTAGTTATTGGTGTATTTGGCAATACTTTATTTTTCGGTGAAGTGAATCGTGAAAAATTTCCAAAAAAAAATGACGAAAACTTTTATGATACATATTTTTTCAAAGAAAGTGCTTTAAAAATTTTTTAAAACTTTTTTTTATTAAAATGTTTTTATTCAATGTCTTTGAAAATTTATCACTGTTCCGAGGACCTTAAGGGGCAGTCGGAACATTCCGGGCTTTAAAACGACCAGTCTAATTAACGACCAGTCTGATATAATCTGAAACGACCAGTCTAAATAAGTCATAAGCTGTGTGTGGATCAGATTTGCTCAATGAAGTTTTTCGAAGCGACGTCTGAGATCTTGTTTGACAACAGGGAGATCGAAAGGCAGCTCTTAGTTTGTTTTTCGCTGATAATATGAAAAATCCTCAATACAACAACGAAAAGAGGTCAGCGACTTATAACGCAATCAAAAGGATCTTGCATCTGATTATCTTGTAACTAAAAATCCTCAGTCGCGCAGGGGTTAAAGTCGCGCAAAAGTACGATGTAGATTGCCTTAAAACTCGACTCAAAACGGTTCCGCTAGTTAAAAAGTCCCGAGAGTTGCATGTAAAGTAATGTACTAATGTCCTATATAAACTAAGGTGGCCAGTCAATAAACAGAATGGTCTAAAAGCAGATTGGGTCCAAGAGCAGAAAAACAGAAAACTATCAACTATTATACGCTAATCGGTAAATTAATTATCAGAAATGTCAATTATATCAAAGCAACGAACAATTTATGTATGATTTCAGTAATTTAATCAAGAATTTTTCAAAACAATTAATCAAAAAGCTCCAGTCAATTCATGCATAATTTATTCTTTTTCTGGGTATTTTTTGACGATTCTAAAAATTGCTTTTATCAATTAGCCCTTAGAGACCATTATAAACCAATATTAGTCTGTTTTTCTGCCCTTGGACCCATTATGCACTTGGACCATTCTGCTTATTGCTCCGCCTCCCTAAACTAAGCTTAGCTTAGGATGATTTAGGAAAGTTAATATTAGAGTTCAAATAAAATGTGCGTTAATTATTTCGCGGGCGTTCAACAGTACCGAAGTACAAACATAGGTGGGAAATTTTCAGAATGATTTAAACGCATTTTCTAACTTTTTTTGAAGCGCGGAAAATTACTGACGCTAATTGACACAGAAAATCACTCCAATGTTGGCGCCAAAATGTCTCCAACTGCAAATTAAACAATTGTTTTGCCGCCAAAATGTCTAAATTGCAAATTTTCTCGCTGAAAATCTTAAAGTGGCACTTTAGATTGTAAACGTTTGCCGTTTAGTTATTGATTGCCGCACTTAATATGTTGAAATTTGTTCAAATTTTTGGCACTGTTGAACAAAGTTTTCGTTTTTGGCATTGTTGAACTATTTTTTTTTCGGCACTGTTGTTGTACTTCGATACTGTTGTACTGCCCTATTGTTTCTAACTAAACGTGTAACAGTCGCCTACTTCGGTCACATATGAGGCTTAAGAAAAATAGGCCCTATAACCATTGGCTCAAGAGTCAGGGACACTAACTCTTGTGTTTTTCTACCTCAAAACGGTCGCAGCCAATTCGGTTCACTTGCGACATGAGACTAGAACCCGTTACAGCTTAAAGGCCACTACCAAAATACCCCCCCCCACTCTAGAAAATAAGAACGTCCCCATACTTAGGTCTCAAAATAACCAAAATACGCGAACGCCGTTAAAAACAGGGTCGGAACAATCCGTTAAGTTACTTTTTATTAGACTGTGGAACTTTCATCCATTTTAGATGGATCAACCTAAAACTCGCCTTACCTCAACAAACTTGTCATAAACTGCACTCGGGAACATTAAATTTGGTACTTACATAGCAGCACACTTGAGAAACAGAGTAATTAAGCTAATTAATTACTCTAGCATGAATATGATCGAATATAACTCAAGAAGTTTTCTAACAATGAGCTCCAATCAAAGAAAATGAGTTTTGACTTGAGATTATAGTTTTTGGGTCTGAACCATTGGGAGACTTCAGTTGTCCACCTTTCCACTAAAGGTTCACTCTGGTTCAGTCGAATTTTGATTCGCTCTTGCAATTGCTATGTCTCCTATATCAGATATGGCGTGCTCTACTCTCGTTTTCTACGACGAAAATTGCGAATAGCAATTTCCCGCTGTTTTTATTCGACAACTTTCCCGCAATTGTATTTCGGTTTATCTGATTTTATATTTGATGTTTTCAGTTGTCGCGAGAAAACTGAGCATGACAGGCTCCATTCGAAATTTTGAAAAATTAAACTCCATTCCAAAACCACGTGTTCCTCAAGGTAAAACTTCCAGATATGACCGACTGGCACAACGCAATAACACTGAACTCGCTCTCTCCGCAGGAGATCGCTAGTAATATTCAAACTCACAGACGACCTGTTAAAACATTTAAATTGCATAAAACAACAAGACTGCTCGTATCAGGTCGAAGCCCTGAATGTTCCGACTTCCTTTTAAGGTTTATGGAGCAGTAATAACATTAACAAATTCAATGAAATAAAACAAAATAGAAAAAAAAATTTCTGAAATTTGAAAGTTTTTATAAAAATCATCAATAAGCAGAATGGTCTAAGAGCAGAATGGGTCCAAGAGCAGAAAAACAGAAAGCTATCAACTATTATACGCTAATCGGTAAATTAATTATCAGAAATGTCAATCACGCCATATAAAGTACAAAAGGATAGATTTTGCTCCTTGTAACAAACCAATTATGGCAAATAGGCTTCTTTTAAAAAATTTGGAAGGATTTCTAAGATGGATTAAACCTCCGCTTACGCGTTAATAGCGCGAAATATATCGCTCGTTAATTGTCCCAAATTGGCCAGAATGGCAATCTTTAAACCCCCGTAACTTTACGAAAAATGAACACAGGTGAAATATCTTCTCAGATTTGAGCTCAGGACAACCATACCTTTCAAATGATATAAAAAAATTCCGTCAAAAGTGGCTAGTTAAAAAGTCGAAGTTTGTCTGAAAAAAAAACCCACAACGAGCACAAATATTCCGTTACTTTCGTATCGAAAGTCGGAACAATTAAAACAATCACAACGAAAAGCTCAACATTTATTTGTTCACTAACTTGCGTTTTTCAAGATTAATAAAATTGAATTTTTTTATAACGGGGTTTTCTCTTTTTTATTATTTAGTTGGCAATTTGTCAAACACAAGTTATTTTTTGGAGATGTTACGTTTTCATTATATGTTTCCTTAATTATCAATAATTTTACTTTTGTTAACACAGTTCCACTTTTTTTTCAAGATCAAATCAAGTTTTTGGCTTTTTTTTTTATTTCTTTAATTAATCAGATGGTCCCCATGATATTTTTTTAGGTTTTTGGTTTCTGTAAAAGTTGAGCTATGCCTGCGATTTTGTTTTTATTACACTTTTTGTCTAGTGAAACGTGGAAAACTTTGTTTTTAATTTTGCTGAACTAAATGCAAGTAGCACAAAAAATTGAGACATGTTCGTCAGCCATTGTAAAAAGATAAAAAAGTAATAAAAATTTTAAAAAAGAGATATTTTAAAAATTATTTCCAATTTTTTTCCTCACATTTCCAAAGTTTTTGATTTTTTTAGGTTCAGCTAAAAACTGCAAAATTAACTTCAATTGGGTAAAACTAAATTTTCAAGGCTCAAATTAAGCCTAAATAGGCTAATGTAAGCCCGCTGACTCGCTCGACATTGGAAGAAAAATCAAAAGTTTTCATCCGGTTATTCTCGCACGGCGAAAAAGTTTTTGAATTTCTTTGAAGTCGTTCAAATCAAAGTCGATAGAGTCTTAAAATGATATATCACTCAAACCAGGCCGATCATTATTTGTGGAAACTGATTTTGCGTGGAAAACTAAAAGCAAAAAAAAAACAAAAAAACAACTGAACACCCGAATAAAAAGTTCCTCCTATTTTCAATGGTTGGTTTTAAAAAAAAGAGCCTACAATTTTTTGTTTTATTCTATCAGATAAGTTGGATCAGAGAGTTTTTATCATGTAGATCAGTTTGCAATCTGAATTTCACATCTAATGCCGTATAAGTTTGTGCGTAATATTTAATTTTTGAATAAAATTAAAAGAAAAAATATGGACTTGAAACTGATAAAATTCAAGAAACTTATAGTTTAGGGCAAGGCATTGCAGCGCAGACCAGGGCACGACAATGCAAGGCCATGCATAAAGTAAGGCAAGACTAGGAAAGTTGAGGCGAGGCGAGGCAAGGCAAGGCAAGGCAAGAAGAGGAAAGACAAGACACTGCAAGGCATGGCAAGGCAAGGCAAGGCAAGGCAAGACAAGACAAGGCAAGGCAAGGCAAGGCAAGGGAAGTCCAGGCAAGGCAAAACAAAGCAAGGCAAGGCCAATTAGCCAAGGCAATGTACGGCAACACAGGGCAGGACGGAGGCAACTCATGGCTGGGCTATCTAGGATAATCAGGGCGCAACAAAGCAAAGCGTAATGTTGGAAACCATGCAGCCAGTTATCCTTCATCTAGCCAGCTTTTCAACCTTTCAGCCATCGTCTAAGCCTTCCATCTGACCAACAAGACATATACCTAACGACCCATACGTCTTCCCAGCCATCGATTTCTCCAGTTTTCGTCAATCTAACCGACTACCCACCCAGCCATTCATACAACCATTCAACCTGCCATCTAGCCAGCCATGCCTTGACCTAGGCCTGATCCTGCTTTTTAGCCAGCCATCCATGCAGCAAAAAAAAGACCCTTCTCACTTTTATCTTTTTTATCAGATAAAATGAATCGAAGAGATATTATTTCGTAGATCAGTTCGCAGTCTGCATTTCACACTTAATGCCTCATAAGTCTGTGCGTCGTAAATTTTTTTCAAGTAAAATAAATGGACTTGAAACTCATGAAATTCAGGAATTTTATAGTTTAGGACAAGGCATCGCAGGATAGAACAGGGCACGCCGAAGCTTGGCTAGGCTAGGCTAGGCTACGCTAGACAGCACAGGGTAAGACAATGCAAGGCCAGGCAAAATAACGTAAGGCAAGACGAGGAAAGGCGAGGCAATGCAAGGCAGGAAAAGTCACTGCAAGGCGTGGCATAGCAAGGCAAGGCAAGGCAAGGCAAGACAAGACGAGGCCAGACAAGGAAAGATCAGGCAAGTCAAGGCAAGTCATTGCAAGTCAAGGGCAGGCCAGGCAACGCAAAACAAAACAAGGCAAGGCCAATTAGCCAAGACATTGTCCGACGATGCGATGCAGGGTAGGACGGTAACGCAACGCAAGTCAGGGCTATTCAGGAAAAACAGCCGCAAAATTTCAGAATTAAAGCCGGATAACTTTGTGCGTGTTAATTACTTTTTGAATGAAATTCAAAAAAGTATATGGACTTGAAACTCATGAAATACAATAAATTTATAGTTTAGGGAAAGGAATTGCAGGGCAAAACAGGGCACGACAATGCAAGGCAAGACTAGGTGAGGCAAGGCAAGGCAAAGCAAGACAAGGCAAGTCCAGACAAGGCAAAACAAAGCAAGGCAAGGCCAATTAGCCATGGCAATGTACGGCAACGCAGGGCAGGACGTAAGGCAACACATGGCAGTGCTAAGCAAGGTAAGGCAAGGCAAGGCAAGGCGAGGCAAGGCAAGGCAAGGCAAGACAAGACGAGGCAAGACAAGTCAAGATTAGGCAATTCAAGGCAAGTCAAGGGCAGGCCAGGCAACGCATATTAAAAGAAGGCAAAGCCAATTAGTCAAGGCAATGTATGGCGAAGCAGGGTAGGACGGTAACGCGACACAAGGCAGGGCTACTCAGGGAAAAGCAGGGCGCGAAAAAGCAAAAAGCCATGTTGGAATCGATGCAGCCCGTCATCCTTCATCTAGACAGATCTTCAAATTTTCAGCCATCCTCCAATTCCCCCATCTGTCCACCAAGCCATATACCCAACCATTCATGCTTTCCTCCCATCATCCATTGTTGCGGTTGTTCGACGAGCTAGCAGAATGCCCACACAGCGATCCATACAGCATTTCAACCTGCCATCTAGCCAGTCATCGATTGATCCACGCGTCCGTCCATTGATGTATCCAGCCATTCGTCTTTCAATCTCTTCGTACAGTCATATAGCCCATTCATCCAGCCGTTCATCCAGGTAGCCAATCAGCCAGCCATCTTATCAAACATATATCAGCCAGCCATATGTATCACCCTCGATCCATCCATCCATCCATTCATCAAATCGTTCATCTATTCAGCCAGCCAGTCATCTATGAATCCTTCCAGCAGCCATCAGGGCATACTGGTGCTACAAATATGAATTTATTCCTGAAGTTTTTTAAAATTGATGTCCTGTTTTGTCATTTTTTCCATAAGTAGTTTTAACTGCTTTTGAAACACTAGTTTCATTGAAATCAAACCTTAAACAGCGAAAATAAAATACCCACGGACAGTTTTCGCGACTTCGTGAATTAAAAAAAAAACATTTAAAAAACTTGGGCAATGACACTTAAACAGGTAGTGGTTTTAGTCCAAAATTTTTGTAGGTTATGGCTGGCAATAAAGTCAGATGGAAGATATGGAGTCAGTTTGCTGGTGCCACATGAAAGTGACCAGTTTCTGAAGAAGGGCAGGCAGACGACTACGTTCATCGAGTGTTATATAGCGGGAAAATAAAATATCTAATTGGAACCCGAGCTGTATTAAATGAAATAGAATAAATAAAATCTAGTTGTTTGAAATTCATTCCCAAAGGTGTGGTGGTATTAAAAACGGTTGAAAGCTCTCTTGCACCACAAAATGCTCAGAGCTGCTAGTATTGATCAGTGTGTCAGTGATTGCTTCTCCAGCTTTGCTCAATCGCGTCATCATCTCTTGACTGATAACGAAGCAGTCGTCCAGATCCTCCTCTGATCCTAGGTGCAGCTTCGCAAGCTGGTCTAATAGACTGACCACCGTCCGCCTCTCTACACTGCAAAACTTCTCTTGAATCAGGTTCCAGGCCATCGTCACATAGCCATAGCCATATGTTCCCACGCAGTCGTTCTTTATGTACATCAAAGTGGTGTTGCTGAGCACCAGAGCCAGGTGGGACCACACAGTGTTTCGATTAACTTTCTTCTGCTGGATCAACACTTTTTGCTCCTGCATCTTGGTATCATAGGCTGCTGCTGATCAGTTTTCGGACTCCAGGGGAGAGTAGGCTCAGCCTCTGACAACCATTGCCCATCACTGTCCTGAACGGGCCCATGGTGTGCATCAGCGCCGCAAACTTCGTCGACCAAGTAGGAGAATTTTCAGACTTTTCACTGAAAGTCGCCAGTTTTAAGTCCATCGTTGTTAAAGGCTGCTAGCTAAAAGCTAAAAACTCTGACAGAAAAGTATTACAAGGAAAAAATAGGAATCTGGGCCCATAATTTGTTAAGTTTCAGAGTTACAGCAACTAGCATTAAGTGCTGGGATTTGAGACTGATGTAGAATTTGAGGTTTGAACTGAGGGTTGAGAAGAGGTAGTGATTGTTGAAGAATGAATTGAAAAAATGAATATAAATGACATGACAAACTAAGCATCACAAAAGTACCTGTTAATTATTCACTGACTAATTAATTAGTTTGTAATCAATAGTTGGTCTTGTCTGAGTTTATTCAGTTTTGACTATTTTAATCAATTTCGACCTCGAAATTGATTCAATTCAATTAACCTGTCTGACTTTGAGATGGTCTGACCTCAACATTGTCATTCTTCAAAAATTAGAATTTCAAAGTCAAAATTTTTAGTCTGAATTAGTACTTGATTTTAACTGACCGTAAAAATTTATAATTTGGTATATCTGCCTAGAGATCTTCATCATCATCCGTACAATTAGAATTATAGAAAAAATGATGTGTCAGTCCATAAGAGACAATTATTGATGCTTTTATGAAGCTGATTTTTTTTGATTTTGTTTAGATGTTTCAGCTGAAAGAATCTTCAGCTATCTTTTCATCGTGTTTGATACCAACGATAGTTTTCATATGACTAAAATTGGTAACGGTGACAAATTACTTACGTATGCATCACGCAGTCACAAAGAGTAAAATTTTTATGTTTTATAATTAGCTAATTATGTTCACATTGTGATATGACGTAATTTGGTGCCATATTTAGAAAAAAGTGGAAGTTTATTGTTTTAAAATATTGTTTGATTTTCAGCTTTTGACTTTAGTTGAATTTTGAACCTTGAGAACATTCAATTTGTGACTTACGTATGCATCACGCAGTCACAAAGAGTTAAATTTTTATGTTTTATAATTAGCTAATTATGTTCACATTGTGATATGGCGTAATTTGGTGCAATATTTAGAAAAAAGTGGAAGTTTATTGTTTGAAAATATAGTTTGAATTTCAGCTTTTGACTTTATTTGAATTTTGAACCTTGAGAACATTCAGTTTGTTCAAGCAAAGGCTCTTTTTTGTTGTTCTTCTTTATTGTTGCACTCTCAATTAGAATTTTTTTGCCGATTTTGTCAATATTCTATACTGTAAATACAACCGTATATAAGAATAACTTATATAAAATTTATATTTTGGATGAAACATAACATTCTCCCAGATTTTCCGCTCAGTGTTTCCAATATTTTCGAAACTTAAATAAAAAGATTGATTTGAATTTTTTAAAGCTGCAAAGAAAAAAAAGATTCAAGATTAAAAGCTCTTCTTCTGCCTCCTCGCACAAACCTCAGTTTTATACTGTAATTGGTTTCAAAATGAGCAGAGTGCAATGATTTTAGAATGAAGAAAAACAGTTCAGACATGCTGCAGAGGATACATGAGCAAGTTGACTCGACTAGGAGATCCAAACCAAATCATACTACGCGTGTGTTTGGTTTCTCTGCTGTTTGTGTCAATACCAGTGTAGGTGACTTTGTAAAAATGGTTGACCTTGACCACTTGCCTACGTACTCAGTCTTAACTTCCTATCTTACGCCACATACGCTAAAAGAAACAGGAGGATCCTGCATCTCAGGTAGCAAAGAGCGCGCTCAGAGAATAGCTGATGATATTGTACGTAGTGATTTGTGGACCAAAATCAGTTATACAAGTCTGAAATTGGAGACCACCTACAGGAGCCAGCATAGAGTTCTTGCTGAGGCTAGGGCCCGACTGATCAAAGAGAAGCTGCCATTTCTCGTTATCGAGGTGACCCAATGTGGAAAAAACAGCTGGCTTTCTCAGTGGACCGATTACACAAATATCATATGGGTCTACGCACAGCGCAATAAAGTTGGAATTCGTATATTCCTTCGTGACGAATTTCATTTCTGCCGATAAAAAAACAGAAATGACGCACCCAAACAAAGGCGTGACTTGACCTCCATACACCGAAAACACTAGTCATGCAATTCCATATGAATATTCTGCCAGAAAATGGTAAGTTATATACAATTTCAATAAACGAAGATTTTATGAAATGGCTATCTTTGAAGTAACACACAAAATGTTTTTCATTAAGCAAAATTTTTATTGATCTCCCAAAATAATTTCATCACAGTTTTAGCCGCATAAAAACTTGTCCACTCAATATTTACAGAAAAAGTTCCAAAGTAGTAAAACTTGAGGCTGGACTGTTTGCTTTTACTGGAAGTCTAAATCTGGGATTTTGAATGTTAAAGATCATGCAGAAATTCCAATTAGAGAAAATTCATAATCTTCAGTGAGTCAACTATGAAAAAATTTGTTAACGTTATTTTGCCACTAAGCTCATGTTACTGTCTTGAGAACTTGTTAATTTGAAGTTTAAAACAAAAAGAAAATAAATCAAACATTCTGCGTTTATTGCTTGCATTGCATGGATCAGAGCTTGAAAAGTTTATGACTTGCTGTTTTTTTATCAAACCGGGCAGTTTATAACTTGTACTCAAATGCTGTACTGATATGCTGTTTAATTTAAGTTTTTGTGGAACCAGATCTAAACTATATTTTATTATTGGTTATAAATTAGATATTTTATCACTATAAAATATTTAATACTAACCAATCATGATCCATCTAACTAACAACCCACTTATTTGTAAAAGCTGAAACTACTTGTAGTTTCAGCACCAGAGAGATTTGAATTTAACTTAGAACTTAGTAGCCTCTCCGAGAGACCTACTCGCAATAAACCAGTATACTCTAGATCTATTGAGACTAATTGAGACTAGCAGATATAAGAGTAAGATTAAGATCGGTATTAGACTAAGAAGTTGCACGAATCTATCCGGCCGAAAATAAGATAGCGTGAAGAGCAGACGGTGTACCCTATCTGAAATTACTCTATGAGTTAGACCTGAAAACATAACTCATTTGACAAAGCAGTTGCACATGTTTCGTTTTCGACCTAGGATGACCTATAATTTTCTTCACGGGAGATTTTCGCGCTATATGATAAACCCTTCAGTTGAACTTCGCATATACTCACTTTCATTAACTAAATGAGAAAAAGGTGATGATAACAAACTCTCACCACAGTTGTTAATCAAACCAAACTAAAAGCCAGTTGTTGATCAAACCAAACTAACATCTCTCTTTTATTGCAGATCGACACTTGCTATGCTATTTTCTGAAGGACGCTTGTCAATTATCAGCTTCTACGTTCGTTTGTTGTAGCAAGGGTCGGAGAAATCGGGGAGGTATCGATCTTTCAAATAACACTGTCTCAACCGGGTCGTACAACAAAGCCGAAAAGTGTAAATGTTCAGAAAGTGACGAAATTTTTTCTAATACTTGTTTTTACTCATTCAAATCACAGACTAGTAATTCAAGGTTCCCAAGCTTATCACCCCGTGTTTTGTAACCCCCTTTTTCTTAACCCCCTCTCATATAACCCCAAAATCAGATAACCCCACTACAATTTAACCCCAAATGGAGGGAAAGTTGAAAAGACAATTTTTTATAGAATAGGAAAGCCAACAATTCACAATGAAAACTCTGATAAAAAATCTGATAATTAGAATGAGAAAGATCTTAAATGACAATTGAAGTTGCCATATCAAACTTCTTTGAAACTAAAAGAAACAGGGTTGATTTGAGAGCCTGATAACTGTAAAAGCACAGAGCTTTAATCAATTCGAAGCTCGCCTCATTTAACATGCAGCTCAGTTTTGCGCAGTGCGACAAAACTTTTGAAAGCTAACAACAGTGCTCGTATCCGGGCAAAGCCCTGAATGCTCCGACTATATTTTAAGGTCTGTCAAGCAGTGTTCACTTTAACAACATGATGCAGTTTTCGAAAAAAAAGCTCAAGAATTTCGAGTTTTTCTCAAATCATCACCCCCACACGCTATATAAAGTGAAAAGTGATAGATTTTGCTCCTAGTAACGTAGAAACAAGACTGTTCGTATATCAGGACAAAGCCGTGAATGTTCCGACTACAGTTAAGCCCAACTGAAATTTTTTTTTGATTGAATAAGTGACTAAACGATTGAGAAAAAGAAGACTTTTTTCCAATTTTTCTTCATTTTATGCCCACACACGCTATGTGAAACACTAATTGAATTTGGAATGCAACAACTCGTTTCCTACGCGTGTTATAATGCGAAACATTTTGCACAAATTGGCCAAATTAGCAACTTTCAAACGCCCGTAACTTCACAAAAGTGATCACAATTGAAAAAATCTTTCGAAATTTTTTGTCAGAATTTTGTCAAAACGCTTTTTGAACAAGTCGAAAATTGACTGAATAGAAAACCACACGAAGCATAGATATTCGACAACTTCTTCAAAAGCCGGAACAATTATGACAAAAGCCTGTTTCAACCAATTTGGAACGATTTCGAAAACGGATTAAATCTCCGCTTACTCGTTAATAGCGCGAAGTATATCGCGCTTTAATTGTCCCAAATTGGCCAAAATGGCAATCTTTAAACCCCCATAACTTAACAAAATAGGGTTACAATGAAACAACTTTTACAATTCAAGCTCAAAACAGCAATACACTTTGAAAGATTAAAAAAATCCCTTCAAAAATGGCTAATTAAAAAGTCAAAGTTTGTCCGAAGAAAAAAATCCAACCGAGCACAATTATTCCGTTACTTTCGCTACGAAAGTCGGAACAACACTAAAAAGTCCCCATATCCATTTTTCCTTCAGTCGTACAACGTGAACACATGTGTTATCTGTAAGAACTTGCAACGGGGGTGAAAAGAAACAGTATGTGAGGAAAAAGGTCTTTTATTCTATAACGTAATTAAAAAAGGCAGTTTAACAATTTTAAGGTTGCCTCTTCTTTCAGTGATTTTACGCCTCCTTTTTCTCAAGGCAATTTCAAGTTGTTTTAAGTTCGTCGATCCTGCAAACTCATGCGCGTACTCAGATCTAATATCGGATCTCGGAAAAAGAGGGGGAGTAAAAACATGTTCTAGCATACCCTACGGTTTGTGTTACCCGACACATATTTGAAGTTTGAAGACTGAATTAATTAATGAGCACATGTAACTAACAAGCATCAGTCATGAGATACTCACAGGGATTGAGCTCACGGGCCCTAAGGCCCCTCAATGAGACGTCCCATAAAATAGACTTTTACAGAATAAGTTGAGGAGGAAGAAAAGGCAGGAATTAGATCAATTGTCAAATATTAGGCAAGGAGTCCAAAATTATCTGTGACAAATTTACGTTTAGTGTTTTGTAAATATGAGTTCAATTGAAATTTTGACATAGCTTTCAAGTTCTCTGCAAAAAGACTATTAGCCGAAAAAAATAGTAAAACTTGAGAACTTTAACGCTAAACGATTGTGATAAGCAGTTAGATCTAACAAAATTTGAAGGTAACACTCTCAAGCTGCGGCCACGCGTTTGTTTACAGTTATTTAGATAATAAAAATCCAAAAACTTAAATGGCGATTTACGAATTATTTGATAAATAACTTCTTTAAAAACAGTATCTAAATATAATTCAAAAAGGTATCAATATTGTATTCTGAATACTTTCACGTAATCTGCATTGAAAGAATTTTTTAAAATTTGTCCTGAACGCTTATCCATAAACTAGGATGCCGCTTGATATTAAAGGTTTTGCATAAATTTGATAAAATCAAAGAATAAATGTCCTAGACAGAACATTTCTTGCTTTATAAAAAATTCCATTAAATTTAGCTAACTTTTTACAAACTTGATCTATGTGTTGTTTGAAAAACAGCTTATTATCTACCACATCCCCAAAATACTTGAAGGAGCTCACAACATTAAATTTCTGATTCCCCAAAAATATTTCAGATTATTTTGAACTCCTTCCGAATTTGGATACTTGCGTTCTGTCAATACTGATAGTTGGTCTATTATTTGTGCACCAATTTTCAATCGATTTAAGGTCCTGATTAAAATTTTCATCAATCAAATTGTTTTTACACGTAGTAAGAATTGTTGTATCATCAGCAAACAGACTTTCCGTTACTTTGTTAGGCATATCGTTAGTGTAGAGAAAAAACATCAGTGTATCTAAGACAGATCCTTGGGGAACAGCAAACGTAATATTCTTTAATTGAGAACTTTTCCACAAAAAGCTACATACTGCTTGAAGTTGGTTAAATAAGACTGCAGAAAAGTGTTTGTTATACCACGGAATCCGTAGAGATATAATTTTGTTAGCAAAATGCGGTGATCAATTGTGTCAAAAGCCTTTTTTAAGATCTACAAAACCCGCTAATCCTGATTCTTTTAAATCATCTATACAGTGACGCATTATTTCGATTGCAGAAGTTATTGCATGCACTCGAGAATGTCTGCGCCGGAACCCAAACTGCTCAGGCACCAAAAGCGAATGTGTTTTATTTTTTCAAAAATGTTACTGAACAGATGTCCGCGTTTCGACCCACCCTGAGACCGTCGAATCAAGTCTTAAGTCAACGCAAAGTAGATATGTGGATCGAAAAATGTCAACTCATGTGTGAAAAAAGGGCCGAATGAATGGTATAAAGGGTCAAACGTTTGGTCAAACGGGTGAAAAATTTTGAAATATGTCATTTTGCTCTATTGGAACAATAAGCAGAGGTTCAGCTCAATCAAATACCTCCATCAGTTTTCACATTGAGTGTTAATCAAATTTGAGATTTTGTTCAGGAGTGGATTCAGGTGGTGGGAGAGCGGACACCCCCCTCTTGAATTCAACTCCCTCAGCAACCAGAGGTATCCCCTTTGGTATAATTTTATGGCATCCATTCTTGGCCAACCAACCTTAAAATAATTCTAAGGGCGCCTTCGGCGCGAATACTTACTTATTTTGAAGGGGAGCTCGCAACGAAAAAACGCTATTTATAACTAACTAACTTTAAAATATTTCAAAAGACGCTTTCGGCGCCAATACATACTAATTTTGAAGGAAAGCGAGCGCCGAAAAAACTCAATGCCCAAAAACAGCATTTTTGACCCGTTTTTTCAAAATTTACCTACGGCGAAAACATTTTTGTCAAATTAACGTTTTGTTTTTTATAGAGATATAGAAGTGCTCGGAAAATCAATTTGTTCGACCTAAAATTAAAAAAGACTGACAAAAATTAATTGATCAAGGGTTTCCGCGCTAAAAATTTTTTTCAGAATATTTGTGACAAATATGGCTTGAAAATGTCAAATTTCAAAATGCTGTTATAGAAAAATCTGATTTTTGCGATATTTCAGGAATCTAGAAAAAGTCAATGATGTTTGATCATATCGATCGAATTCAAGCGATGTTCAAAAAAGTCAACCAATTTCGAGTATGGTCGTAAGCGGACATCGCTCGATCGCTCGACGCAAAAAATTGAAAGCTGACACGGCTCAACCGCTTTAGTAGAATCATGTTTTGTGCAACTCAGTTTTGATCTGTAAATATTGCAAAAAAAGCAGTTTTTGTGCATTAAAGCTCAAAAAACTTCAGTGACTTTCTTTAGTCTAAATAAGATTTGTCTATTCTAGAAAACGCATGTCAAAAAATTTTACAAATTATTTTTTTTGTCGATATTGTAGAATAATCTTTATGAAAAAAACGCTTAGAACATCGCAGTAGATGATATGCTAGATTGCTTGCTTTCTTCATCAAAGATCTCGGCAAATTACACTTCAAAAAAGCGAATTTTTTTTTAGAAATAATGTGGTTACTACTTGATAGCGGTTGAGAACTGCTGTGTAATCTAATACTTGTATTGGTCTATTACTAATATTGCTGCTTGAATCTAATATTAAGACTACAAATGATTGAGATAGCCTCAGTCGATATTTTTTTAATAGCTAACTTTTAAAACATTTTTATTTCGTGTTCATTTCTTCTCTTTTGTTTTTGCTCTACAATTAGTAAGACTGGCTAAATTAGCAAGCCCATTTTATAAGGGAACTTTGAAGAAAAAGTGCATACAAAGACTCAGGTGCATACAAAGACAACTTGTCTTATTATTCTCGTCTGTTCTAACATATAAAGTAGTATTTTGAGGCGAGGAGCGATAGTGTAATTTTTCATCAAGTATTAACTATCAATTAATAAAATAGACTCTCAAATTCACTCAGAATTTTTCTTAAGAGTACGAAATTATTTGTGGAAGAGGTAAATAGATATGCAGCAGAAGTCAGCAGAAGAATCAGAATAACACTGGTGAAAAAAAAAACAACCACTGGCAGTACCTACCCGTTCGATTCTTCGGAGCAGGACGTCATAAGTTAACATCTAATCTGAAAAACGGTTAAGATCATGAACGCTCAATCCAAAATAATAAGTAACGTTATTCTAGTTTGCTGTTTAACCCAATTTATACTCACTTCTATTTTAGCTTCATTTTATATCTCTTTTTAATTAATCCATAAAACCGTACAGTCTTAGTTGGTAAGTATCCAGACTGAAATATAGGTGTATAGAATAGGTCGCAATTAAGATAGACTACTGTAAATAAAGGATTGGCACAGACCATCGCCTACTCTTTGTATTCATCAGTGCAACATTATAGTTAAAGTTTATCACAGTTGTTGTTCTGACCAAGTTACTTTTATCTGATTGCCCACCTTTGCTGTCTCTTTTCGCGTTGTAAGTTGTAAATTGCATTTTAAATTTTTTTTCGCGTTGAATTAACTTGTTGGTCACAAATCAAACCTATATAAAAACAATAGAATCAAATTCAAAAAAAAAGGTAGCGTGCGAATAGATAGAGATAGAAAAAAGATTTTGTATACGTAGATATTGCAAAAAGAAGTAAAACATTCAAAATCTACATGTAATCTGAATGCAGAAAAATCATAAAGGTTTTCAATTGAAAACGTCATGAGTTTGGTATGTAACAAAAAAAATGCGGAGTTTCAGAGTTCGTCGAAGACTGCTAGTCTCACAGTTTTTAAGTTTTTTGTACTTATAACCTAAAACTTATTAAATAGTTTCAGGTTAAATGATTTGCGGGGTAGCCGTGGTGACCCCTTTTTCATGGTTGTGATTATTGGAGCGAGCTCATTACATCTGGCACTTGAAGATTGGGCATCAGTAGGAGGAAACGAGGAGCTGCAAGAAGACGTCATCCATTAGAAGGGAGTAACGTTTCATCCCAAATCGAAATCGAATAAAATTGTACGAAAAATCTTGAGAGACGAAATTAATAGAAACGAGTCTGTAATTATCTGGCACGACGTAATAAACAATTCGATTTCAAAACATCCATTCAATCCAAGGACTCCCCTTACTGCCAATCAACAAGTATCAGAAATCAAACCCCTAATCAATTCGCATCCTCGAATTGAAGGCCTTGTCTATTGTCCGAGAGACGGTGCACCCTATATTCTTGAAGATCTAAAGAAACTTCCGATACCAGTTGTTCAAGTTACAACAGACATAATTTCGAATTCGAAACAACAGGACAAAGATCTACTTGAAGGATACAGAGAACTGCATCAGGAAACCGCACTTGAAATCAAAATTTTAGCTATAATACGAAACAACAATAGCAACTTGAGTGATATCATAAAGAAGAAAAAGAAACCGTCAAAAAAACAACGAGAAGCACGAAGGAAACGAGAACAGAAATAAAACATGAGTTTAAATTTCAATTCGTGACGGGACTGGTCTTAATTGTCCAGGCTTGGATCAAATTTAAATTTCAATTCGTGACGGGACTGGGCTTAATTGTCCAGGCTTGGATCAAATTTAAATTTCAATTCGTGACGGGACTGGGCTTAATTGTTCAGGCTTGGATCAAATTGTAAATAAATTTTCTCTATCCCATTTTCTCCTTCTCTCTGTATCCACCAATATGACTAAAAATTGCAAAACGTGCAAAAAACCCATAAATGCCAGGGACAGATGTTTCAGTTGTGTATCTTGCAATGCTCAAATGCATCTTGAGAGCACCTGCACTGGTCTTACTAACACCGCCATCAAGGGCATAAAAGACTTGGGTTTAAACGCAATGCTTCTATGCGACACATGTGTAACTAATAACGAAAGAGATAACTTCATAAAGTGTAGGACCATGATGCAAATGAACGAGAAAATTGAAAAAGAGAGTGAGGGAATAGTGAAGCACGTCTTGAAAATATGGAAAAAAGGCTGACGGCATTGGTTGATGAAAAAGTCGAAAACGCTACAAAAACCACATGCGAAAAATTGGAAAAAAGCTATGCAGATGTACTCAGTGTGAAACCTGTTAAAGATGTGAAAGCTCAACCAGGAGCTGGAAAAGAAGTAAAACAAGAAATACATCATAATATCAATAAAAGCTTCCGTATACAGGGGATCAGAGAAGATCCCGAGAAATCAAAAGGCGAAGATTTTGTCCCCACAACCGAAAAAGTACATGAGGTACAAAAAAAGTTAGGAGCTAAACCACAAATTGAAGGAATAAAAAGGCTAGGGAAATTCAGCAAAGAGCGCATCAAGTCAAGAACCTTATTAATAACTCTGTCAACGGAACATGAAGCACGATTGGTGCTGGCAAAGAGCTTCGAAAAAAGAGATGAGCTGCGAGATGAGGAAATTTACCTTCTGCCAGCATTATCGAAAGATGATGCGAGGAAGGAAAACCTATGCTTAAAAAGACGAAGAGAACTTCTAGACGAAGGAGTCCCAAAGGAGAAAATCAAAATCAGGAATTTCGAGCTGTTCAATGATGGGAAAAAAGAGATGATAGAAGCAGAACAAGCAGATGATGCTTGACTAGGCTTTCTCAACATCCTGCAAATGAATGTAAGAAGTCTCATAAATCTCGAACGACGAATGAAGTTTGCAAATGCTATAGCAACATCAAACTATGACATAATATGTCTCTGCGAGACTTGGTTAAATGAAAACATTGCATCATCTGAACTAATGCTAAATGAATACAGTATTTATAGATCAGAACGACAAACAGCCAAAGATCAAAATTTGCATGGTGGAGTACTAATGGCAGTGAAACAAACATTTTCATCTAAATTATTGCCAAATAAGCAAACTGAATGTTGTTTAACTTGCAGCATCCAAATAAACGATAAGCGAATTATTGTCTGCTGTTTTTACAATCCACCTTCGAGCAGCAAATATCGCTATTGTCTAGGCGATTTCGCACAAATATTAAATGAAGTTGAGAAATCAAATCAATCAACTGCAACAATTATTTGCGGAGATGTAAATTTTCCAAATGCAAACTGGATTGACTATAGTAGCACGGAAAATTAAGAAAACTCAATAATTGAACTAATCGAGCAACATCAGTTCGAGCAGGCAATAGATTTTCCAACTTGTGGCAAAAACACCCTAGACATTACATTATTCAAAAATTGTCACATTCATGCGATTCCTGACGAAAATTTCTCAAAAATTTACAATTGCTCCGACCACAAAGCAATCAGCATTCTAATTGAATGTCCTCACCATGAGGTAAAAGTCGCTATTGAAAACTTTCGAAGCTTCGGTAGCGTGGACTATAACGATATCAAGAAATCAATACTAAGTGAGCCTTTCTCACCAGTATGTCACACAAACATCAACAGAATGTGCGAGGAACTTTACGACTATTTGGAAAATTTGGTAAACCAACATGTGCCTAGAAGAACGAGACGTCGCCAATCACTTCTGCCATGGGTTACGCCAAGTACCTTAAACCTCATGAATAAACTGCGAACACAAACTAGAATATACAAATTGAAACCTACAAGCTACCCCAGAAATCTCATTCTATCTCTAAATAAAATGGTGGAAGAAGCAGTAGAGGAAGATAGAGTAAACTATCAGGAAAATTTGAAGTCCACTCGTAACACACATTTAATTTTCAAACACTTTAAGAGTCTGAAAAAATCAGAAACTCTCCCAAAGACTATGATCAAGGACGAAATAGCTGTTACCAAAGCCAAAGAAAAAGTGAACTTTTTGAATGAATATTTTCACTCTGTCTTTTCGCCCAAATCAAGCTTCAACCTCAGTGATATGAAGTGCGAAAACACGATATTGAGTAACTTCAGTATCTCAAAAACATATTTGAACCAAATTATAACAGAGCTGGACATAACAAAATCGCGGGGCCCAGATGGATTCCCACCAATTTTCTTCCCGCGAACGGCCAGAGAAATGACCACAGTTTTGCATTGCGTTTTTAAAAACATCAAGAGGGTAAGGAAAATACCAGATAAAGGGAAAGTTGCGGCTGTGTCGCCTATTTACAAGAAAGGTGACAAACGACTAATGGAAACTACCGGCCGGTGTCACTCCTAAATATCATGAGTAAACTCCTGGAAAAATGCATGTATCCAGCGTTGTATGACCATTTCATTAAATTTCTCACAAGAAGTCAGCACGGTTTTGTTAAAAACCGTTCAGTTGTTACAAACATGTTATCTTTCTTGAAACAAATCCACGAAGCTCTTGAAAAGAACGCTGAAAACCATGTGATCGCATTCTATACCGACTTCTCTAAGGCATTCGACAAAGTCCCACATTATGAACTACTAAAGAAAATGAGCAACATTGGAGTTGGAGGCTGTTTCCTTGAAATAATCGCAGACTATCTCAGCAATAGGAAACAATTTGTTCGTGCTGACAATTTCTCATCAGAAACTTTAGAAATTACAAGCGGCGTACCACAAGGATCGTTGATTGGTCCATTATTCTTCTGTATCTTCATAAATGATCTTCCTGAAGTATTGAAATTTAGTGACCCATTTATCTTTGCAGACGACCTAAAATTACTAGCAGTGAATGTAGACACAAAGGACATCCAGCAGGACCTTAAAAGCGTTAAAAACTGGGTAGACAAAAACAAGATGAGTCTGGCACTGGACAAATGTTTTAAAGTCGAATTCAGAGGAAATCAACACGAATTCATTCTTTGTGAAACAGCAGTGGAAAGCTCGAATGTGATAAAGGATCTAGGAATACATGTGTCCAAACATTATACATGGACAACCCATATTGACTCAAGAATGTCGAAAGCGAATAAAACGTTCTATTGCATCCGTAGAATTCAAAGTCAAAATGCGCATAAAACTTGGTCTGTACAAATCCTTAATACTTCCTGTTCTAACGTATGGTCTAATTATTTGCAATATCTCGAGAAGCGACTTAGGGAGATTAGAAAGGTTCCAAAAGAAAGTCTTAAAATGGATCACGGGAAACGATTTTGACTATACAGAGCAGCTGAGATTGTTAAACATCCTGCCTCTTGCGTTGTTTCTCCAGCTGAACGAGTTACTGATGATGGCGAAATTCATGCATGAAGAAAACGATCACATTATGCTCCCAGCAAAAATTGAAAATCTAGGAAGAACGAAAGAAATGTTCAACCTAAACAAGACCAGAACTGAAAAAGCTAGAGGAGAGTTTACATTCAGGACGTGCCGTCTAATAAACCGACTAAATCAGAAAATTGAATTTCGAGAAATGCGAGGCTTAAAGCGAATGTTGATACAGACGATGTGGAAGTTTTTCGACGATCAATTCTCAGAACAAAACAAGTGCACATAGGTCCTCTTCTGTGACTGCAACATGTGCCGAAATAACTGGACAAAATTTTGAGAACTTTGGGGATATCATCCCATCAGTATCCTACTGAAAATTCACAACAACAACAACAACAACAAAAGTCGCAAGACATGCAATTTATATCAGCCGAGGTGGGTTCTACTTTACAAGAATTTTTTTCTCGGTTCTTCATTTTTAATTTAAGACAAAATGGTAAGTTTTTTCGTATTGATTGAGCAAGTTGGTTACAAATCGAAAAAAATCGAAAAAAGAAGTAGCGTGCGTGCGAACAAATAGAAATAAAAAATGATTTCTTAATGTAAAAAGTCGCAAAAAGAAGTAAAACCTTTGAAACTTACATTAAAATTATAAAAGTTTTTGATTAAAAGTAACATGAGTTTGGTATGTTAACGAAAACAGAATTAATGTGGGTTTTTTATAGTTTATCGAAGACTGCTAGTTGCCCAGTTTTCAAGTATTTTTAAAGTTATATTTCAAAAACCTCAAGACTCGCAGTTTATGTCAAGTGAGGTGGGTTCTACTTTTAAATGACTTGTTCTTTGGTCATTAACTTGTAGGTTTTTTTGATATTGCAAGTAAATGCGTAATGGCTCAACCTTATGAATGATTATTACATAAAATTATGAATGTATTGGTTAATTTTTCATTGCGTTTCTGTTACTCTTTGATAACTTTTCTACAATTGGAATGATCGAAATAATCATTTCATTCAATTCAATCAAAGCACATAGAAAAAAAAGTTGTGCTTGTTTTGTTTTCAGTCAATGTCATGAACGAGCCTTGCTTCCGATGTGACCGAGGTGGCTAGGAACAATCGCTTGCTTTTATTACTCATTTCATAAGTGGACTTCAAAGAAGGGGAGGATACTCAACGTTGTTCCACAGTTATTTATCAAACCAAAACCTTAACGCTATCCTATCGCTCATTTCTGCTCTGCCGTTTCCCTGAAAGCTTTTTTGAGTTCTCAATCATCAAGTTTCGTTTGTTTTTACTCAACGAAATGACCAGAAAAATGAATAAAACAGAGACGTGAACACCGAGATGAATTTAGGGGGGGTGGGTTTTTGTGGAGAGGCGGGCTTTTCTCCCTTCAGTCATTCGACCCGCCAACACCCAAAAGGTCCCTCTTTTGATTCTATTTCACGACATCCATTCAATGAAGCTTCAGCTGCATTTTTGATTTAATTACGAGAAGCGGCTCGCATTAAAAAGCGCAATTTTTTGGTTAACATATTAGAGGACGTGCTCTTTCAATGTTTTGTTAAA
Organism: Symsagittifera roscoffensis; assembly: GCF_963678635.1. Lineage (NCBI taxonomy): Eukaryota > Metazoa > Xenacoelomorpha > Acoela > Convolutidae > Symsagittifera > Symsagittifera roscoffensis. The sequence continues at coordinate 13,416,118 of NC_087068.1, forward strand.
TTAGGGTCGTTATAGTGATTTGGAAGAGCTCGGAAAATTAATTAATCAATTTCAAAAAAAGTTCGAAAAACCAACCTTCGACACCTTCGACAAGCCGCCCGAAAAAGTTCGACAAAAAAGTTCGACAGAACATCGCCCTCAAGAAAATCCTATATTAGTTTTTGTGTAGGTGGTTGTGTGTAGATTTTAATAGTAAATTTTTTTTGTTGCATTTAAATTATTCAAGAAGGATTATAATAGAAAATTTCATATTCCAACTACGGCAAATTCTAAATAAATTTCATCAGTTCTGAACTATATCTCACCCAGGTCCGTCAGGAATAGTAATTTGATTTCGCTTTTCTGAACTTAGTTGGACTGACAGGGCAGATAATTGAAAATACCCAGTTTTTTTGAGAACGTGTTTTAGTCGGAAGGCCAGTGGCCAAGAAAGGTGGAACCTGATCTAAACTACATTTTATGATTGGATAAATTAAATGTTTTACCAATGTAAAGTATTTAATATTAACCAATCATGATCCATCTAACTAACAACCCACTTATTTGTAAGTGCTGAAGTTACTTGTAATTTCAGCACCAGAGAGATTTGAATTTAACTTAGAAATTAGTTGGACTCTCCCGAGCACTTCAGCAGCCGCAATAAACCAGTATACCCTAGATCTATTGAGCCTAGCAGAGACTAGTTAAACAACCTGAGACTAGATAGTATAAGAGTAAGATTAGGATCGGTATTAGACTAAGAAGTTGCACGAATCTATCCGGCCGAAAAAAAGATAGCGTGACGAGCAGACGGTGTACCCTATCCGAAATTACTCTATGAGTTAACCACATCGGTCCTAACTCATCTGGTGCGACCATAAGTCTCGAACAAGACCTTAATAGCTTAGAATTAACCAAAATAGATTAGAAATTAGACAAAAACATTTAAAAAATGTTATACGACAATAATTTAATCGAAATGTCTCTACGACTCAATAGATCAGAGCCAATATTCCGAACCATAACAGAACTACCCGGAATTGGAAGAAGACCTCGAACCAGAGACGACATACGACAAAGTAGAAACTTGCCATATAGCTATATGATAGTTCGGCAAAAGCCAGAACAAACTTTTATATTTAGAATACTACTGGCAATGAATTTAGATTTTCATTTGCAAACATAAAACCTTGAAGTTAATCTTCAAAATCATTTCAGGCGCTAAACAAAATTATTAATATACAATAACGATTGATAAAAAGATCTAAGATCGTTTTCCTAAAACTCTGCAGTAATATACAAAATACGTTTGAAAAATATTTATTGAAAAATAAAAATAAAAATTAGTAGCATGACAATAAATGGTTAGAAATCATAAATCATCCTGTTGTTCCAGCTCCATCACCTAAAACATAACAGCAATCATAAACCCACTAATATCATCAAAACACTAAATCTTTCCTTTACACACATTTAAAATTTTATTAAAACTTAAATTCACTTAATTTTAAAACCAGATCATCAAGGCTTATCCTTGGATCTTAAATTATTTTCTACTTAATTAAATTTCAAATTTGATCATCAAGGCTTATCCTTGGATCAAACAGAACAACTTTGTTCTCCCCCACCCACTTAATTAGTGTCTAACGACCTCAAACGTCGATTCACTACCCAACCCTTTCTAAAGACCCAAGACTAATAGAAATTTTTAAACAAAACTAATCATTCAAATTAGGATAAACAGTGAAGAACTTCGGTTATTCATCCTTCACTTGACCCCCCCTCTTACCAGACCCAGGATAAATCTTAGACTTAGTAAGTTTAAAATAGTATCTAACGAACTACTCGCGTTCTAATTATACCTGAACCTTGTGGATCGATTTACTATTCTCCAACCCTTGAACACAATCACTACCCCTAAGTAAGATTAAGTAAGTTAACACCTTAACTTATACTAGCCACGAGAAAGTAAAAAATCATTCTTCGGAATCGATATACTTTTCTCTCCAACCCTGAACAAACAGACCCAGGTTAAGCTAACCAAAAAATCGTAAGAACTAACAGTTTAGGAAAATAGAAATCATTTAACAACCCTTTGCATCCGTCATTCTAAACCTTATGTCATTTAAAAACCTAGGAAATAAACAAACAATCGTTTTACACAATTGTGAAATAGATAACAAAAAATACGACCTTGTAATCACACCTCATACACAAACAGTTGGATACATTCGCACAAAACGACAAACACTAAAGAGGAAAATAATAACTAAACAAAGACAAATAACACGAAAAAGATTTTCAAAAAATCGAAACGCATTTTCAGAATCAGAAACCAACAGTTTAGACGAACTTTACAAACTAAAAGAATCAATAGATAAAAATTGCCCACTTCACGATCAATTATATTTTTCTGACTCAGAAACAACTTCAAATTCATCACAAAGAGGAAAAAGAAGAATAAAAAAGCAGTATAAACACAAACCAGTACATTTATACAATTGGAATCAACCAATTCGACACATTAATAATTACATATTAACAGTCATCGAACGGAAAAATGAGTTCAACGCACACCCCAGGTGACGAAACTCCAGATGATGATGAAATCTTTCCTTTTATAGTAGATGCAGATACTGATAGAGGACAACACATATTTTGTCAAAATTTACTCGTAAATTTATTTGAACCCGGAATCAGTCCATGTAAAACAGAGTTCCCCGATGTAAAAATCAAAAGACAAATCATAGATCACTACTTAAAAGATATATGCAACATAACACAACAGTATGGAATCTACTCCATAGAATTCACCTCACCAAACCATAATAATAGAAAATATACAATTCAAACAGACGATCTTGATTTAGAATTTTCAAAAGTTTTTTCAGAATATATAAAAAGCATCCAATATCATAACTCACAAAGAGCAAACTCCATATTCACCAATGAAGTTTTCGCAATAATATATAGTTATATTTCGATATTAGAAAACGAAATCCCAATAACAAATGTCTCACCGACAGAAACATCTAAACATTTGAAAGTACGACATGAAATCACACTACTCTCTAGTTATTTAAACATCATTAAAGAAAATTTCACGAAGAACGACGTTTCACAACATACAAAACACGATCTACAAAAAATTTTGGCATGGTTCATAATAGATTATTTTACACACAATATTGATTTAATTGCACAAGCAAGAAAAAATTTTAGACCCCAAAACTCGAACGATGATACCGCTATCACAGAACAATCAGATTATGTTTGGGACCCCGAATGGTCTCATCCCGCATTTATAAGCTTCCCACAATCAATCTCAAGTCAAGCAATAAGTACGATATCTTACATAAGAGATTATGTAAAAGTAATACCATTAACCATTGATGCAACACCATTAAACTATAATACATTTTTGCCCGATACACAAAATAATAGTTTAAACTCTACAGTTATACACAATGAAAACCTCAATGGAACTAGGAATCTTACTCAACAAGATATCCAGACACCATCACACTTCATAAATGAAGAAATTGTACACACAACAACTACACAACAAAGTATTTCACCAATACGCCCAAATTTAACAACACCAAGAAATACAAATCCTTCACAAACACAGGTAACCTTACAATCAACCGTTAAACCTTCGGTTGCCCCTAAATATTCACATATGGATTACCAAACATACAGACCCATGACAATACCATCAAAAACACGCAAAACATTCACTAGAAACAACTTTACAGACCATAATTATAATTATACACATCCATCAAAAACATATAATCAACCACAAAGAAATTTTAACCAATATACAAGACCTCGAAACTGGGATAACCCAACGGCCCAATATAATTCCAAAAATTTTCAACCAAATCCTCCACAGGATCACAGTGAAAATTACCCATTTTTTCAACAAAATAAAAATAAAAAACAGACATCTTATCAAATGGATTATTTATCCTCAGATGATGATTTCTTACAACCAGATATATTTGCACCAAATACTCAAGAATATCGTAGACAAGGAATACAGAGAACACGTACAAATCATAGAAATTTTTCTCCACAACCAATAGATGCACAACATCAACAACCAATTCAACAACAAAATCCAATTAATACACAATCTTTTCAACCAATTCAACAACAAAATCCAATGACTGCACACTCGTATCAAGCATCACAAATGCAAAATGAAATACCACTCCCATATTATCTCCAACAACATGAAATAACAAGAAACCAACTTTCAAATTTTTCTCAAATGCCAAATGCAGCAGAATCATTACAAATGACAATGAATCCATACCTTATGGGTGGATCATCAATAACATCAAACAAACCTTTAATGGTTTTCACAGGAACAGACCCTGAATACTCTGTAGAAGATTATTTAAATGCAGTAACAGCAAACCTGATTTTAAATATTGGACCTGAACCAATTAATACGCCACTACATCAAAATTGGATACATCGACGCACAGCGTTAATACAAACAACCTTAGATGGCGCAGCCCAAAAATGGTTTTCAGTACTACCTCTAGAAATAAAATCAAACTGGAAAAGGTTTACACAGGAATTTTCAAAAATGTTTGACTCCGAAAGAAACAAACAACAACAAAGAGTTTTATGTAATGAAATTCGCAGATTACCAAACGAAACCATCAAGCAAATAGCAGTACGAATCGAAACACTAGTTCGAAAAGCATATTCATTAAATACACATGACTATAAAAACACAAAGATGACAGAAATCTTAATGATGACCTTAACACCACAATTAAGGAAAATAGCAATAAAAAAGAGAGCATCCCATCCTTCTTCAATTCGAGAACCCGATTTAGATTTTCGAAAACTAGTAGACAAATTAGAACAAGCAGAAATCACGATGAAACTAGAAGAAACGGAAAATCTGAAATTACAATACGTTAATAGAATTGAAACGACTCCCACTAATATTAATAATATACAGGAATCAGAGACAGACCTCGTTGAAAAAATCACTGAAATACTCAATATTTATGAAAAGAACCCAAACTTCAAAGGCAAACCATCTTTCAAAAAATGGTGTAATTATTGCCGACGATACGGACATAGTATTTCCGAATGTAGACAAAAACAGCAAGACAATCAAAATAAACCTCAAAAATATAAAGAACCAAATAAATCATTCTATCAATACATGAAAAAAGATCAAAATCTACCGAGCAAAACAGTCCACAGCAATAACAGTTCAGGAAAACCACTCCCGAACAATACAAACTATACAAGAAATCAATCACCATATAACTCAAGTTATAGAGGAAGATCACCAGAACGAAGAAACACGAATAATTCATCACAAAATCACTACAATAGACCAAATAGTCGAAATAACTACTCCAGATCAAATTCAAATACACAACGATTTGTTTCTAGATCTAATTCCCAATCAAGAAATAACTACTATCCAAACAACCAATCACGAAATTCATCATACAATAGGAATAGAAACTACTCCTATAATCGAAATAGAAGTTATTCAAACAACCGAAACCAGAATTACCCGAACAATCGATCAAGGAATAACTCATATAATAGATCGAACTATAACAGACCAAACAATAATTACCAAAACAGATCACGAAATAATTCACAAAATCGACACTCAAGTTATAATAATCGTTATAGAAATTATTCCCAATCACCACACCGGAATAATAATAACTATAATAATTCTAATAATCGCCACAGAAGTAGTACACCTAAACATCAAAGACAAATTAATCAAGTACAATCTAATCCAGAAACAACATCAGACCCTCCAGGTATTGATGACACAGTAACTGATACGTTACAACTCAATCAAATAAACTGTACATCATCAGATTCAGAAAGTGATACTGAAAACACTCTTTCTATCAATATGATAAAAGTCGAAAATGACTATGAATCTGTCATATATGAACAACCCTTTCCATCACACATATATGAAAATCAATCAGAATTTCTTCAAAATTATTACACTACACCCATAAATTCCACACCAACGACGCAAGAAACAAACGAGATTAACACTACAGATCAAACCAATAAAAATACAAAAACAAAATGCTTGAATACAAACCACATTTATCAAAATATACAAAAAGAACAACCCAAAGAAAAAATTTGGACAATACCATTTCTCTTAGAAAGCCCAAGAAACAAAGAATTTCAACCACCAGACCTTGAAATAGATTTTTTAATTGATTCAGGAGCAGAATCAAACATAATAAACATCCCCACATGGAATGAAATAAAAACTTTACACCCAAAGCTAACACCTCTTGAAACCTCCAGTAAGTTAGCAACAGCACAAGGATCAACATTGATAAACTACGGAAAAATCCAATTATTTCTCCTCCCCACCAGAACAATGGAACAAAGCAAAATTTTAAATAAGCCATTTAAACAAATATTCCATATCACTGACATTAAATATAATATCATTGGAATACCATTTATTTCCAAGTATATACCAACAATTAACATACTAAATAGTAAAATATTAATCAAAGATAAATATACAAAAACAAAAGAAACATCCTTAACATTTTTTCAAAGATTAAATAAACAACCACCATTCTTTTCAAAATTCTACCCGATATTTAACCAACAAAGAAAACACCTAAAACCGCTATCAGGAAATATCTATAATTTTTCAATCAAACAAGTTCACCAATATGATAAAGAACAAAACAAACAAAAATTTTATATGTCAGAATTTGAATTCAAACCTATTCACAAATTTTTCAAAATCACAATCTCATCCATAAAATATTTGAAAAATTCGAATTCCGATATCATTTCCTTACATGTCTATAACAACACACCTTACCAAGTAACATTACCTTTAGGACTTTTAGGATATTGTGAAACCAACGCTACAATATCACCAATACACGAAAAAGCCTATCGCGTAAATAATATACTCCAATTACTAGATATTTGCCAATCTACAATTCTTAATGAAGAATTATCTATAAATAATATAATAAGTAACGAAAACAGAAATACGGATTATTTCACAAAAACTCCATATTTCAAACCTACATTCAACATAAGTAACTACACAGAGGACCAACAGAAATTTTTAACAATGTTTAATTTCCAACATTCACAAATAACACAAGACGAATTCGAAAAATTAGCCAAACAGCTAATTAAATATTCATCAGTCTATGCAACATCAAAATTCGATGTTGGCAAAATCAGTTCATCACTACATCTCCCGTTAAAACCAGACGCAGTTTTCAAAAAACAGAGAGCAAGTAAAGTACCAATTCACTTACATGATAAAGTGAACAGATTACTCGACATTTTAGAACAATACAACATTATATCACCAGTAAACAAAGAAGAACAACCAAAAGGCAACACATTTATCAACCCCGTTATCATTCTAGCTAAAGGAGAATCATTAAAAATCGTTCTCGATGCTAGATACCTCAATTCACTCATAGATGAATCAAAATGTAATTGGCCCATTGAACCAATACAAGTTATTTTAACAAAAATAAACGGCAAATACTTTACAACCGCCGATATGAATAGTGCATACAATCAAATGCCACTAGATGAACAATCACGACGTTTAACACAATTTGTTATCGGAAACCAACAATATGAATTCAACCGCTTATTCTATGGAATATCCATAGGACCAGCAGCATTTTCAGCTTTTATGAGCAAAATTTTTAGACCACTAATACTCAAGAAAAACGCAATCACCTATTTAGACGATGTTTTTATGCAATCACAAACAAAAGACGAAATGTTCAATGTTTTAGAAAAATATCACCAAATACTTCAGAACGAAAATCTGAAGGCCGCCCCCGATAAATCACACTTCTTTTTGACAAGAGTTAAATTCTTAGGACATAATATAGAAAGAAAAACAATCACTCCATTGAAATCACGCATTGACGCTATTCAAAAACTTCAACCACCAACAAATAAAAAGAAAATCCAAGAATTTCTTGGAATGTTAAACTTTTTAAGTAAATATGTTTATAAAATGCAATTATATCTACGACCATTTTATAACATCCTTAGACAACAAAATAATTTTGAATGGAACACAGAACATCAAACACGATTTGAAGAAGTAAAGAAACTTTTAACTGAACAAATTTCAAACACAATTCCAGATTCAAATCAACCATTTTATGCAATGTGCGATGCTTCGAACTTTGGCATCGGTGCAGCACTATTACAATCACATAATGGTACAAATAAAATGAACCTCATATCAGCAAATTCTCGATTATTCACTCAAGCAGAGCTACGACTCTCAACTCTAATGAGAGAATGTACAGCCATAATATATACACTGACAGAATATGAATTTCTGATACTTGGATCAAAACATCCAACAGTTCTATTCACAGACCATAAACCAATCATCTTTCTCTTTACACAAAAATCTAACCCAAACCACCGAGTTTACAGATTTCAACTAATTCTAATGAAATTTCCAAACTTACATATAGTTTGGACTGCAGGAAAAAATCTTGCATTACCAGACACCTTAAGTCGAAATACACCACCTGAATTACTTACACGAAAAACAACAGTTGAAATACCCAAAAACATAAAATTCTACCTTGCAGAAAACGAAACATCACCCAGATTGGAATGCAAATATGCAGTAAAAACTGATATTGAACAATCACAAATAAATAGTTTACAACATTTCCCACTTTATTTAGATTGTCAAAATAATCATTATGAAGTTGATTTACTTGGAACATCAACTTTCAAACCAATCCCATATTCTCAATGGATAAAAAATAACACCCAACAAAAACGAACAAAACAACACCAAACTAAAAAAGACTATTTTCCACTAATTGAAAAAGAAGATTTAACTGATAAAATAAATTTATCAGGACCACAAACAAATGATTCAAAATACACAATAAATCAAGTTTTTGACCTCCATGACCCACTTGATACAATACCCTTATCTACATTAGAAATCGAAAACATTTTTCTCCCCCCAACAGAAACAATTACAATTTCAACACTGAAACAATATCAAAACCTTGACCCAGTAATTCGACAACTGAAATCATGGCACAAATATAAAACTAAACCTATCAAAGCAGATTCAACCATTCTAGGAAACAAAACACTACTCCGATACTTTCGCAAATTTAACAACACAACCATTAACGAAAATACAGACCTTTTAGAGTATAACCTGAATGAATCTACAGTTCCATGTCTCCCTTTAAGTATGATTCTTATAGCTTTTAATATTTCACATACACAAAATATTAAAGGACACTCTGGATCAGAAAAAACATATTCAAATTTTATACAAAAATTTTATTTCCCAAATGCACCAATTTGGATAAAAGTACTATGCAATGACTGTATAGTATGTCAACTAAATAAACCTTACCCAAATCAAAAACAAATAGCACAAAAACAAGATTTTAAAGGACAAAGTTTGTACTTTAATCATCGTATCTCATTTGATACTAAAGGACCAATTTCACCCTCATCCGAAGGAAACTCCTACATTATGGTAATTGTTGACGCATTTACACATTATGTAGCACTTAACCCAGTACCACATTGTAACGCTTATTACGCTTACACAACACTCTATGAACACTGGATAGCAAAATTCGGACTACCAGAAATTTTAGTTACAGACAACGGTACAGAATTCATAAATAATGAAATTATCACACTATGTCATTTATATAACATTAAACACAAACCACGTACATCTCATGCACCTTGGACAAACGGCTTAGTCGAAGGTATGAACCGTTCATTACAAGAATATCTTAGATGTATCATCAACGGAAATGATACAAAATATACCGAATGGTCAGCAGATGTAAAATTATTTCCCTTAGCATATAATTCACAAATTACGACAACTTTAGGAATGTCACCATACGAAATGGTTTTTAACCAAAAGCCACGCAAACCAATAATGTTTACAGCAAATTCTCATAAAAACGCACAAGGTTATTGTCAACCAAATAAAGACTCAATTTGTTATAACCTACCTTTACATACACACGATGAAGATCATTTTCATCACCCACAAATTCTTAAACTAGCCTCCGGTACACACACCGAATGGATTCTAAATAGAGATAAAAAACACAATGATATTTATCAAAAAATAACAAAAAAGTTATTACAAAGACAAAACATTAATGAACAAATCAATTCACGTTTTACACCAGCCTCCGATTTAAAAATTGGAACATTTGTTTTAATACCTAATTTTAATACTCAAAAAGGAATTTCTAAAAAATTACAACCCCTTCGAAAAGGACCATACCAAATAATTGCAAAACCCACTGATGTCACATATAAAATTACCGACTCAAACAAAAAAGAAATCGTTCAACATCGAAACAACCTATTACCTTATTACCCAAAAGAATACGCACTCCGCGAATTAACTCAATTATATTCTTTCACAGGATTAAAAATCATTCAAAATGAACCACATCTGAAAAACACAGAACAAAATGATAACCCCACCGAAAATCAAAACACAAAACCAACCGCCACCAAAATCAATACACAAAATCATAAAGAATCCCCAAAACAAAGAAAAAATAGAAAAATGACCGAACAAATAATACCCCAAGAACAAATCGACAAATCAGAAAATAGAAAAACAACAAGACTCCGAAATCAACCACGTAAAAACTATAAAATATTCATCCCCCAATCTAAAATTTTAAAGAAAGTGGAATTTCAAAAGTAATTTTAACATTATACTTCACTATCTTGAAACCTTCGAAACATTTTTCATTTACATTTTTCAAAATAACATGCTGACAAGTACGTAATAATTCTAGTTCAAAATAAACCAATAGGATTCATCCAATCCGTCACTTTCTCTAACTCAAACTAAGACCAATTAGACGAATCATATAGAACTCCAGGCACATCTATAACTATAACTTTACGACCTCCAGGTCAAAAATAAGCAAACCACTCCAACTTGACAACTAAAATAAATATCACCATAATACCGTACCCCTCCCTTATCTAATAACCCAAAGATCAACAATATTTCCCCAACTCAGACCACGAATACCCCCAAAGCAAATTTGTTAACTTAGCCTAAAGTAACAAAATGAACATTTTAATTAGCCTAAAGTATAAAAATCTCACCATACCCCGGATCATTTGACAAACAAAAATAAAGAAAAAGACGACCTCCCAGTCACCATGAAAATTGCCCCCAACAATTTTTTACAGAACTCAACCCACTTGTCAAAAAACTAATAAATAATCCGACCACACTAGAAAATCGCCTCAAACAGCAAAAAATATTCGACCAAGAGATCATTTCTTAAATGCTCTTCTCTCAATCAGTTACTCAAATACTCATAAATCTTAAACATTTTTTTACAATACTTGAAACCTTTATAATATTTCTTTTTGATATACTTGAATCTTTTCTAATAATCCTAATCATTTTTTGTAACATTTTTTTAATTTACTACACTATTCTCGAACTATTCCTCCAACTTTCCAAAACCCTTGATTACATCCACAGGTACGAGTCATATAACTTGTCTAAATGATACGAACAATTTTCAGTAGAACCGATATTTTTTTATTGTTTGTAATTTTCATAACATTTTTATCATCCCTCATTTTGACAATATGTAAATGTATAAAGAAAGCAATCTTCACATTTGCTTGCCCTAGCAACAATCCTTCTAATTCTTTTTTTGGAAGAATACTATAATAAACATAAACCTTCCCACTAAAGTAACAATTCAAAAATCCATCAAAAATTGCTACCCAACAGTCACAGAATCAGTCTTCACCGACATCATCCCAAGATAACCAAACACCACCTTCAACTACTCAAAATCCTCAAACATCAACACGAATTTCTTTTCAAGACAATCCATACACTTTTGAAGAACGACATGCTCGTTTATCAGAACCACTAGAACCAGTTCAACGACAAGCACCTCTAAGCGAACCAACATATAACCTATACCCAACACTACCACAAGAACTAAGTAGAATAAGAAATTCTAGTCAAAACCAAAACACAGTCGAAATAAATAGACAAATTATACATCCTCGACGAAACAGAAATCTTCAAACTCCCCGAGTTCATTTTGATATACCTCAATCCCCATCACAAAACACTCCAGAAAACCCCATTGGTATATTACCAGAAACCCCTACGCTTCTTTCACAACGTAGCACCTCAAGCCTACCATCAGATTACTTAGGTTCAACACCAACATCTGAGCAAATACGTGAAAATCCTTTCAACCCCACAAACCAAACATCACGATTTCCATATTGGACTACACATTCATTTACACAAGGTGAACCAAATTTAGTCAATGACCCCATAGATATTTCTACGGATACAACAACATCCTCATCACTACCAGAAACATTATCACTACCATCAACACCATCAATAAGCCAGATTTCACCACCACCTTTTAACTTAAATTTTCCAAATAATCTCGACGCCAGATATCGAGAACAATCATCAATAAATATTCCTTTAAGACTAGATTGGAATACATTTACAGCACCTCCACCATTATTTGGACAACATCAAGAAAGTAACCGCCTTCATAACTGGGCACTTAATAGATTACAATATCGCCAAGATATTCACAACGATATCCGTGATCACAATATTCAAATACTCCAACAAAACAGTTTACAATTAAAGTTTGAAATCACAGTTAAATTAAATAATATTACCCAACATCCCTACCCATTAAATCCACCTAACATAACAGCTCAATCACTACCACCACCGTTTATAACTACTGAAGTAATATACAAATACGACAGATACACCAAAAACACAATTGGCTACATTACATTTCATAATCCATACTCAGGATTATCATACACATGTATATTCTAAAATTATTAATTTTTCTCCAACTCCTTTTTCTAGTAATCTCAAATCAAAACATAAACCCTTCTCCTCGTACAGGACCACAAGATTTATTAGTAACACATTACGATTGTGAAGAAAATGAACAAAAAACACTACATAAATATGCAATAAATCAAGTATCACAATGTGAAACAGAACCACAAGCTATAGAAACCACAGATGTAATAGCAACACTCTATTCAAAAGCCCGAGCAACAACAGTTACAGGTTATAAATTCACAGCAACATTTTCCGAAAAGAAAGTACATTGTTCACAAGTCTCGAACGGAAACAAAAACCGACTTGACCATGAATCATTCTATCAGAGTAATATAGAACGTCTTTTACATCTCAATCCCGACGATTGTAAAAATGAATTACTTAGACTAAACATCACACAAAATAAAAACTCCCAAAGAAAATTAGTTAATTTTCAAGTTTTTTCAGACTCTGTACATCAATCACAACTTGAAAGACACCAAGGACATATAAAACTAGACGAAAAATACCCATATAACGGCGCACACGGACGATTAACCTATGACCTACACGATAAACATTGGATACCACACATTGGTATAAATGACCCATCAAACTGCAAAGCAGACACAAAAAATAAAGGATACCAAGAAATAATGTTTTTTGATTGGAAAATACAACTCGAAAAAATACAACTAACACGAGATTTATCAGATAATACAATGATCTATCAAGGAATCCGATTACCTTGTAAAAATGATCAAGGTTATTGCGACCCTACAACGAGAACACAAGCAACAATTGTTTGGTTCCCCGAAGATACATGTACAACATTTCAAGTAGCAAAAATACACGCTCGTATGATAAAATTTCACGAAAAATATTTTATACAATCAATTCCATATGAACAAGTCCATCCATCACGAAAACTAAGTTCTAATTTTAGAAACATAGACAATATAGAAAATAAATTGACACGTTTTCAAATATACCAAGAAACAGAACTTGCATGTAAATACAGGAATCCACTCCATAGAACACAATACTCTGAAATATTAGTCGAATACGAAAAAGGATTCGACATGACCACTGGAAAAGTAAAAATCGACCCATATGCCACAGGTCATCCTCTAAACGAAGGAACATCCTATATACCAGTTAATTTTGAAAAAAGCAACGGACAACCTGGTGGACATCTAAAACCCCATGACACCAGAAGCACACGCTTACAAGAATTATCACTAATGAATACTACATATTTCGGTAATATCCACTATGATATTCATTTAGATATGAAACTAGATTATACAATTAGCCGAATTTTTCAAGAAATGTCACTCTCCGAATTAGAAACACTACACCACCTATGCGAATTAGAACGAACACAAATATTACAATCACTTGCACTAGCAGTATTAAAAATACCCTATGCAGGATACTTATTATCTGGAAATAGATCAAATTTTTTAGACTATGAAGGAAACATCTTATGGTTTTATACTTGTACTAAAAAAGTATCACCACTATACGTTTTTGAAGATAAACGATGTTATAAAAGAATCCCTATCTTTTATAAGAATAAAGTACATTTCGTGGATACACTTTCACGAAGAACCTATTTCTGGGATACCGCAGTCCCATGTGGATCAGAAAACAGCCACAATGTAGTACAACTAAACCCTGATGAAAATAAATATTACCTTCTCACTCCATATCCCACATTAATGCAATCACTCAAAAAATTCTCACCAGAAAGCATTCGCGCTATTGCTCGAAACCCAAATATAGACTTACAATCAATAGGAATCTATTCAAAATCAGATATTCAACATCACATTAGAACACAACAATTCCAAGAATTATTAACACAAATGGACACTATACAAAGACAATCAATAGACCAAAATTTACGCAAACTTGCAGAAACCGCAGGATTTGCCGATATCTACACGCAAGACTATAGCGGATATTTTAAAGACATTAAAGATTATATATATCTAAACGGTGAAAAATACCGTCCCCAAGATATATCACCAATTAACATTTTTAGCTTTGTTACACTCAAAAATGAGATCCTCGATTTTCTAGGATGGCCCTACTACATCTTAGAAAAATTGACTATTTTATACGCAATGTTTAACTTTATTGGATTTCTTTTCTCACTTTTAAAAGGAATCTACAACACATGTGCTATACACACACAAGTAAACAGACAAGCAAGCGTAGCACGCATACTCTTTGCAGGATTTTTTGGAATCTTTTCTACATCTATAAACAAAATTCTTTTAGACGCACAAATAAAAGAATATAACACAAAAATAGCAACACGACAAAATACATACGACGAAGAACATAACAATGTAGACATAACGCCAACGGCACCACAATTACCAGCCCTACCAAATAACCATCCACTATCCCTAGTCCCACGAAATTTTCGAAATTTAGCCATCACACATAATCCAAATTTTCGACTCACCACATTACAAAGTCCCATTCAACATATAATGACACACCAGTCACAAGATGATAATACTTATGAACAAATTATTGAACAACCCCATACCACCGCTTTTCAGTCTCAAAATAATCATTTTTTTAGCCCACGATGAGCCGCCAACTTGGATCACTACACCGATCAAATTCCCACCCAACCAATCTTACCTCTCCAATCCCAATAATACCACTTTTTGCTTTTCCGCCACCCGATTTTCCATCTAGTAATGTAACATCAGGCATGAATTCCGACACTAATTCACACATCTCAGTTTTATATTCCATCTCACAACTCAATAACCCGAATATTGAAACCCCCGATGAATTTGCCGACTCAGAACCATCCCCATCCAATAATTTTCATAACTCTTCTAATTTTTCTCAACCCCCTTTTCAACCCATATTATCCAATAACCCTGACCCAATCACCCCCACACCCTCTTATGCTTCCCAAGTTACCCCAACCTACTCCTCATACCACTCTGACCAATCATCTCATTCTCCAGACACCCCCCGAATCTCCCCAGAGCTAGATAATTTTATTACCCTTCAACAACAACCCTACCACCTTAATACCCCAACCATAAACCAAATCTCCTCCACTATAAATTCATCCAACCCCCCTACCCCTACACCCTCTTCAAATTATACTGAATCATTAGCACCATCATCCACATCAACTGAATCTTCACTCAACACTAATAGAGCTTACCGCACTTTTAAAAGAAAGTTCCCCAACCATCCTTTCCCAGCAAAACCAGGAACAGCCCGTGAATACATCAACCACCCCAAGCATACTAACACAAAAGAATTTTTAGCCATCACCTTACCCTCATTCCCACAATACACCTTAAACACCCCCCACGACACTAACGAAACACGCAACTTCGTAGATGAATACGTTTTAATGCCCACTCTCTCTTGGACCTCATATTATCATTTCACTAACCCTCTTTGCTTACCTTTATCTAACACTCACATCGATATAGAGCGAAATACGGACATGCTATATCGACTCACTACACCACTAACCGCTAGACAATTTACTTACGTTGGATATAAAAAATCACTAAAAACACACACTGCACCTAGAGCTAACGAATATACACTCGAATACTATGATCACAACATCATCAGAGCTAACCAAGATCAATTCTTAGACGACGATCGCTTCGCTAATCCACAAATTACCGAGAAATTTTTCATCAAGACACCATATACATTCACACTAAACATCTTCGACCGAAAGTTTGATCACATTATTTCAGAAGCACTAACAGACACACAAGCATACGAAAGTTTTAAAGAACGCTTCCAAATATTTTCACTAACCTTTCATTTCCTTGCACCACACGAAAGAGATTTACACTGCTCACACGATATTATGTTGCGCACTAAACAAACCCACACATATAGTTATTATCGCTTCATCCAAAATCACTTTGACCTACACACACCCTCTAGACAACCACACCATCGTTTTCAATTCATTAATTCCAAATACACTTCACCATTTTTCCTAAATTTCACATATTGTATTAAAGACACTAACCTCCATGGTATTCTTCGTAATTATGACCCCATAACCCAAATGTACATCTTCTGTCCCATCACCAAGACCTTCAACGCCGAAGAATCCCGACCCTTCCTTATCCCGCACGAGTTTGTACAACCTATAGAAATCCCAATTTTAGAATTCATCCACAACACTAAATTCAATCACAAATTATATAATCTAATCCAAAACACACCTTATGAGTTTGCAGTTGGCACTGAAGAACTAACCACTATTAAGGCACTTCAATTGCTTTGGCCACTGCTTCAGACTAAAAATATCATCCGCATTCTAGCTAAACTACTAACAACTTCAGAACTAATTCACGACATCTTCCCCCACGGTTTTTTCCCCGACGACTAACAGGTAAGTATGAATTAAATGAATATAACTAACTAATTGAAATATTAAAAAACTCACCATACTTTATTCATGTTTTCTTTAGATTTTTAGCCTTCATCCGACGATCACCTACAAAAACCACAAAAGACAAATAAAAATCGCAAATTTCATCAAACAAGATTTCAAAAATTCTATTAATCTCTTACACTTATAAATTAATAAATTTAATACCAATGCAGTAAATTCATTTCTAAAATTTTCCCCACAAGCAGTAAATCTAATCATGATGAAAATTTGTAACTTAAAATTCCCCCATAACTAGCAGTAAATTTCCAAATTCTATGCAGTAAATTAATAAAATGCAATTGCAGTACTAACCTTTTGATATTTTCATTCATTCGCACAGAAATTCTATCCACATTCGCACAGCTCGCCCACGAAGAATTGTTTAAAATAATGAATTTCAGTTTCAAGTTTTCACACTCAACAACTCTAACATATAATAACATGTTTCAAACTTTCCTTTAACCCGGTTGGAAAGGAATCATATACTAAACAAAACTAACCAACGCAGCTTACTAAATACCACAAATCATAGAATAACAGCATGACTAAGAAAAGGAAACCAACGGTACCCAAACCGGATTAACCCAGTTTAAAACTGGATAATTTATTCTTTTGAAGACTATTATAAAGTCTAAGAAAGAAATAATAAAACACAAAAAAGTCGAAAGACAAACCCATACCACAAACAATTTACTTTTTGGAAAAAGGACATAACCAACAAGACATAAGAAAAACCACAACAAACCCAACATAAAACGTTGTCACATAACAGGACCCCTCACAAAAACCGCATGAAATCATACTCCCACTCCTGGCCTAACCCACCAGGAAGGACGTACTGAGCATGCTCTATAGCCGGTCTAACCCACCGCGCTACATCCACGCTTTGTGACCACACCTTTATTTTTAATAAGAGCTACTCAAGTGTGAGTAACTCTTCAAAATAACCGAACTAAAACAAAAAGCTTTTGTGAAAACAACTAACTAAAATCATTATTAAAAAATATTAAACTAATAAAAGTTTTATAAAATGTAAAATCACATGATGCAATATATAGATCAGAATACAACACCAAGGACGAACATCAAAAGACAAGACGACCCCACTACACTCGAGAGAGAATGACCAACTACAATCGATATGCCGCTCACAATCACAACTCAAAGGATTTAGAGTACGACTTGACCTCGCAGAAAAGGACTTCATTGAACTAGACCAATGACCACCTCGATGTTCAAGTATACGTACAGATCCGAGTAACCAGGCATCCCCTCCACGCACAATCTCCACGCCATTCCCAAGCTAGATCAGACACAAAAGAAGTTCTCCACGAAGAACAGAAAAACCTGACATAGCCAACCATTCTGAAATCAGATTTGAGTTTGTTGCGAAGACTTAGTCGTTGTCACAAGAAGAACACAACGTCTTATGTCTCTAACTCCAGCTTCCTGGAACTTCCCTAACAAAAGAGGAAACGGAAGAAAATTATGATGTTCGCCAAAAACAAACGTCCATCATCCATCCTTCGAATTGCAGAAGAACTATTCTAAAAAACTCTGTAAAACCCGGATGGGTGGAACCTGATCTAAACTACATTTTATGATTGGATAAATTAAATGTTTTACCAATGTAAAGTATTTAATATTAACCAATCATGATCCATCTAACTAACAACCCACTTATTTGTAAGTGCTGAAGTTACTTGTAATTTCAGCACCAGAGAGATTTGAATTTAACTTAGAAATTAGTTGGACTCTCCCGAGCACTTCAGCAGCCGCAATAAACCAGTATACCCTAGATCTATTGAGCCTAGCAGAGACTAGTTAAACAACCTGAGACTAGATAGTATAAGAGTAAGATTAGGATCGGTATTAGACTAAGAAGTTGCACGAATCTATCCGGCCGAAAATAAGATAGCGTGACGAGCAGACGGTGTACCCTATCCGAAATTACTCTATGAGTTAACCACATCGGTCCTAACTCAAAGGGCAAAAAATCGTTTTCTTCATTTTTTCTGAAACAATATTTTGATGTTATGAACTAATATAAAGCCGTGCATCAAAAAGCACGACTTATGAAAATTTTCATTTGAAATTATCCATGCAAAAATACAGGACTCAGGTAAATTTGTTTGATCAAAGATTAAAACTATAAGGTGCTTTAATTAGACTTATCGAACAAAGCAATATAGGACCAATACATGAGCTGTTCAGTTTTCCGAAAACTGATGTTTAAAAATCCTCTGCTTGAAAATTACCTACAATTTTTTTTCAGGGATGGGCAATGTTGTCTCATGCTCAAGAAATGAGCGTTTATCAAGGTTGGCCTCGAGAAAGCGTTAATTAGATTGAGAGCTGGAGATATAAACACTTTACGACCCCTCCGCGCGGCACATTCTGAAAGAAACTCACTTCACTGAAGATTTTTAATGAATTTTTTCGAAATCTAAGCTATTGCTTGTAAACATCCGACCAACAAAAAATTAACCATGGGAACCAATTTTAATTACAACAACCCTAATTACAGTTTTCAACCGCTGATTGCCTTCATAAGTCAAACTGCGAAACAGTATACTCAACTTGATCAATTGCGGACGTAGCTTGCAATTTCTTCAGAATTGCAGCTCAATGTTAGGTTGCTCAAATTTTGGTTTTCAAGAATCGTGTTTAGCTTAGAAGAGAAAAGTGATTTTATTTTTATGAGATAGCTTGTCTAATCTTGGTAAAAAGTTAGATATATTTGTCAGATTTGCAAATAAGTAGATTGTTTCATACCATCGCTTTGAAAATGTATAAAAAGATGGAAAACTGTATATTTTCTAGGTCATTTGTTGATACCTAAAAACTGTTTATATTTCGATTTTCAAACGAAAAAAAAATCACTGACGTAAGCAAACGAACTACAGTTTTTTGGCACGCCAATGGTTGATACACGTTTTCTGCAAAATGCTCGTTAAATTGTTATAGGAAATCTAAATGGATAGAAAAGTTCGCATACCTTTGCAACCTCGTCAACAATTTGAACTTAGCTGTATATTTTGAAAATCTTCCCCCATCTCCCTCGAAAAAAATCCTTTAATTGTTTGTGTGTAGATGATTGTGTGTAGTAAATTTTGTGCTGCTTTTGAATTACTCAACAAGGATTAAAATAGATAGATGGGATGAGAAATTAGCAGTTTTTGAATACTTCTATAAAAAATCTTGTTTCAACTACGGTAAAGTCTAATATGAGTTCCATCATTTCTGAACTTTACCTCACCCAGATCCGACAAGGATAGTAATTTAATTTAGTTTTTATGAACTTAGTTGGACTGAGAGGGCAGATAATTGAAAATACCCAGTTTTTTTCAGAACGTGTTTTAGTCGGAAGGCCAGTGGCCAAGAAAGGGCAGAAAATCGTTTTCTTCATTTTTTTTGAAACAAAATTTTGATGTTATGAACTAATATAAAGCCGTGCATCAAAAAGCACGACTTATGAAAATTTTCATTTGAAATTATCCATGCAAAAATACAGGACTCAGGTAAATTTGTTTGATCAAAGATTAAAACTATAAGGTGCTTTAATTAGACTTACCGAACAAAGCAATATAGGACCAATACATGAGCTGTTCGGTTTTCCCAAAAACTGATGTTTAAAAATCCTCTGCTCAAAAATTACGTGCTTTTTTTTCAGGGATGGGTAATGAAGTCTCATGCTCAACAAATGAGCGTTTATCAAGGTTGGCCTCGAGAAAGCGTAAATTCGATTGAGAGGTGGAGATATAAACACTTTACGACCTCTCCGCGCGACACATTCTGAAAGAAACTCACTTCACTGAAGATTTTTAATGAATTTTTTCGAAATCTAAGCTATTGCTTGTAAACATCCGACCAACAAAAAATTAACCATGGCAACCAATTTTAATTACAACAACCCTAATTAAAACTTTCAACCGCTGATTGCCTTCATAAGTCAAACTGCGAAACAGTATACTCAACTTGATCAATTGCGGACGTAGCTTGCAGTTTCCTCAGAATTGCAGCTCAATGTTAGGTTGCTCAAATTTTTGTTTTTAAGAGTCGTGTTTTGCTTAGAAGAGGAAAGTGATTTTATTTTCATGAGATAGCTTGTCTAATTTTAGTAAAAATTTAGATATATTTGTCAGATTTGCAAATAAGTAGATTGTTTCATACCATTGCTTTGAAAATGTATAAAAAGATGGAAAACTGTATATTTTCTAGGTCATTTGTTGATACCTAAAAACTGTTTATATTTCGATTTTCAAACGAAAAAAAAATCACTGACGTAAGCAAACGAACTACAGTTTTTTGGCACGCCAATGGTTGATACACGTTTTCTGCAAAATGCTCGTTAAATTGTTATAGGAAATCTAAATGGATAGAAAAGTTCGCATACCTTTGCAACCTCGTCAACAATTTGAACTTAGCTGTATATTTTGAAAATCTTCCCCCCTCTCCCTCGAAAAAAATCCTTTAAAAGTTTGTGTGTAGATGATTGTGTGTAGTAAATTTTGTGCTGCTTCTGAATTACTCAAGAAGGATTAAAATAGATAGATGGGATGAGAAATTAGCAGTTTTTGAATACTTCTATAAAAAATCTTGTTTCAACTACGGTAAAGTCTAATATGAGTTCCATCATTTCTGAACTATACCTCACCCAGATCCGACAGGGATAGTAATTTAATTTAGTTTTTCTGAACTTAGTTGGACTGATTAACTAGAAAGGGCAGATATTTGAAAATACCCAGTTATTTTCAGAACGTGTTTTAGTCGGAAGACTAGTGGCCAAGAAAAGGCAGAAAATTGTCTTCTTCATTTTTTCTAAAACAATATTTTGATGTTATGAACT